>NC_064812.1:52749834-52891292 GCF_023721935.1 Panthera uncia | reverse complement strand
GGGGGGGGGGGGGGGGGGGGGGGGGGGGGGGGGGGGGGGGGGGCTGAGATTCTTTTTTCTCTCAAATCTCCTATGTGATGGCAATGTTGCCGTTTTGTAGATCACATTTAGTAGCATGGTCTAGAGCAGTTTTTCTTAGAATATGATAAATGCAAATTCCCAGCTCCAACACAAGCCCACCAGAGCAGAAATGGTGTGGGTTGGACCCAGCAATCCATGTTTTATTAAGCCCTCTAGGGGATTTCTGATGTATTCCGAAGCATGAGAACCATGTGTCCAGATTATCCTCGTATAAACTAAAACTATCTTCAAAGAGCCTGAAATTATATGTTTATGTCAGATTCCATTATCATTGATTTTCCTAAGCGCAGTATATATTTGTTGATCATAATAATCGGCAGGGAAGGAGACACTGTATGAAATTGCCACTTAATAGTGTCTCATTTATTTCTTCCTGTAGTATTCATTACGGCAGCCTCAAACAACTAAAATTTTAAGTGTGTCTTCTTTGGTTTATTCTAGCTTAATTAATATTTGCTTTTGGAGGGGGTCTTCTATTTTTGTGCTTGCTCAAAATAGTTTCAAATGCCATGTCATTTCTAAAATGAACAACAGAGGGAGCTGGTGTTATAATCCTAACCCTTGAGGATTAGGGGAATTTTTCCCCTTTATAGGTTGAATCAAAGAAAGAACAGCCTCTTGACTCATCCTTGAATGAAATGTTATTGTTTAGTCCCTGTTATATACAGCTTTCTAATGCCAAAACAGTTCGAAATGAGTTCGAAACCTTGTAAGCATTTCCATTCAATTACTCTCAACACTCACAGAACTTCTAATATGTGTGTGGATACTAAGATCAGAGATGAACCATGACCAACAGATAGATGCTTTGGTACATTTCCTAGAAGTGGTCTTTTGGGTACATGACATGAGTAGTCACAGGAGGGACTGAGCCATGTAGCACTGAGCTGGAGGATGTCTCTTAACAAAGCGCTGGAAGTACAGACTGTTAATTGTAACTGTCCAGTTTGTCGGGAGGAAAGACAATGTTTACAAAATTCACTGGAACATATTCCCAGGGGGGGAGGGACCAGCACACAGACGACAAACAGATGATATTATATCCTTGCTTTTAGCCCCAGAAAGGTTTAAATGGGTTTTGACTGGCATGGATTCATCAGGACTTGGCTTTGCTTATGGAGTCAAACAAACTAATGTTACTAATATAGTTGAAGGATGGAGACAAAAGATATTGTGTCAGTTTGTCCTACCAAGTGACTTTTTTCCTGATCAAGGAAACCATTTTATGGCACATTCTGTATACTACTTAGAAGTACTTAAAGAAATAGGGACTAAATAAATATTTGCTTATATATGAAGAGGTAAATGGAGAACTGAATGGCTGATTGGATTAACAGAATAAAGAAATAGTCAAAGTCTGATGAGGGCATTATTAGTGAGAATGAAAGAGAAAGAAAAACTGGAGAAATATTGCTTAGGTGGACTCTCAGGATTTGATGATTGTTTGGATACAGAGATATAGAAGTCAGTGGGTATGTAAATGACTGGTAACAAGGGATGATAAGGTCTTAAGCATTAACTAAAAAATTAGAGGGGTGCCTGGGTGGCTCAGTTAAGCGTCTGACTTCTGCTCAGGTCACGATCTCATGGTCCATGAGTTCAAGCCTCACATAGGGCTCTGTGCTGACAGCTCAGAGCCTGGAGCCTGCTTCGGATTCTGTGTCTTCCTCTCTCTCTCTCTGCCCCTCCCCCGCTCACGTTCTCTCTCTCTCTCTCTCTCTCTCTCTCTCTCTGTCTCTCTCTCAAAAATAATAAATAAACATCAAAAAAAAAGAAGTAAAATGTATACTGTTAGACAATGATGTGGAGAAAAGGAAGGCCTGAAAGCAGGATAGAGAATGTTAGAGTTAGGGGCTTTTACTTTTAAATAGGATGACCAGGGATGGCCTTGCTGAGAAAACCACGTTTGCACAAAGACTAAGTGTGGGTAAAGGAGCATGGGTGTACGAGAAGCAAACGTTCCAGGCAGAACATGAGTAGCAGCAAGAATAATGAGCACAAAGTCCCTGGGGTAGGAACATTCCTGGAACACTGGAAGAATGGCATAAAGGCCAGTGTTTCCACAGTGAAGTAGGGCAAAAGATAAAATCACGGGGTGACAGGGAACAGCTCATGTAGGAAGGACTTGTGGGCTGCTGACATGACTTTGCTTTCCACTACCAGAGGGAGCCCAGCGGAGGAGTGACAGGATCTGACTCATATTCTGTAGTATCACTCAGGCTCCCATTGGGAAAAATTACTACCGAGGCAAGAACAGAGGTAGTTAGAAGGCGAGTTTGGGAAGGAAATGATGTGAGTTAGAGCAGGTTAAGAGCAGCAGAGGTGGAGAATGGTTGCATTCTGGATGCATTTTGAAAATAGAACCAGTGGGACTTGAAAGATTGATCATGGGGTGTGAGAGGAAAGGGGGAATAAAAGATCACTCCAACATTTTTTTGCCCTGAGCAGTTGGAAGCATGGCTTATCATTGGCGAGGATGAAGAACACGTAGATGAAGTCTGTGGGAGGAAGGAAAGAGCAGGAAATTTGTCTGAGCATGTTAACTGTGAGATACCCATGAGACGACCAGGTGAAGTCATGCGAGAGGCTGTTTTATATATGAGTCTGGAGTTCAGGACAGAATTGTAAGCAGAAGATATAAATGTGGCAGCTGTCCTGTACAGATGGTGTTTGCAGCCTGAAGCAGATGAAATCACCAAGAGAGTGAGTAAGATAGAGAGAAAAAGAGCTCAAGGCTTCAATCTTGGAACATTCAGCATTTAGAGTAAGAGAAAACTATAGGAACTAGTAAAAGAGGGGTTGTCAAGGAGTTTATACTAAAAAGAGACACATACACAAATAAACGTAAGTATGTTTGTACTTATTGCAGAGGGATTTAAAGGACGAGGGAGGTCGAGTCTATCAAAATAGTGAAGGATCAAGAAAGATTTGATAGGGAAGGACGCTGGGAGTGGGTGAGGATGTTCCAGATACAGAGATGACATTAGCAAATCCAGCTCATTGGGGTGGGGGTGGGGGTGGGGGTGGGGGTGGGGGTGGGGGTGGGGTACAAAAATGACTCTGAAGCCAGACTGCCTGGATTTGAACCCTGGCACCACACTTACCAGCTGTGTGACATTGGCCAAATCACTTCAACCTTGTGGGCCTCAATTTCTTCATCTGCAAAGTGAGGTAAAAATAGTACATATATCACAGGGTTGTTACGAGGATTAAATAATTTAATATTTGTAAAATTCTTAGATTACATACACAATATGTACTGTATAGAGGCGTTAGTTAAGGGGCGCCTGGATGGCTCAGTTGGTTGAGCATCCGACTCTTGATTTCAGCTCCAGCTCAGATCATGATCCCAGGGTTGTGGGATCAAGTTCCACAACAGGCTCCATGCTGAGCGTGGGGCCTGCTTAAGATTCTGCCTCTCTCCCTCTGGCCCCCCTCCACTGCTTGCTCTCTCTCTCTCTCTCTCTCAAATTAAAAAGAAAAAAAGGAAGTGTTAGTTAAATAAATAAGTACATGGAGATTTGGAATTCTATGGGACAATTTGGGAATTATAATGATTAGAGTGCGAGGTGGGTGGGGAGAAGAAATGGTGAGTCATAAGGCTGGAGAGGCCAGCTAGGGCCAAGTCATGGAGGCTCTTCCAGGTATTTGGATTTTTTCTGCAAGCAACTGATCAGATTCATGTTTTTGAAACACCATTCTAGCAGCAGGGTGAAAGTTACTGAGTGATGAGGAGAGGTCAGAGTCAAAACATGAGGAAAGGGAACTGAGACGGCGTGAAAAGAAAGAGCAGGAGCAAGTGAACTGCAGAGCGTTAAGAAGGCAAAATTGACGGCATTTGGTCACTAATTGGATGTGAAGAGTAAGGCGAAAGGGAAAGACTCTAATGACTCCCAGGTTTTCAACTGTGTTATTGGTTAGCTGAGAAGGAATATAAGAGGAAGAACACGTGTCTTTCAGGAAAGATAATCCTGTTTTGTGAGTGCTGGGACTGAGTGCTTCTGATATTCAGACTAAGATGACCAGACTCTCTGGGAAGCAGGAGCACGGGATACGATCTGATGTATGACTGTGACCTCAGGAGAAGAGTCTAAGCTGGACATGCAGATTCAGAAGTCAATGTTGTGTAAGTGGTTGTGGGAGGCATAAAATGAGAAGGGATGTCTAAGGAATAGTACAATGAGAAATCCAAAGCAGAGCCCTATGACGCATCAACACTTGGGGAAGAGACAGCTGAAAAGGAGGCAAAATTGGTATAGTGGTAGAAGAAACAAAGAGAGTAACTTCTTAAATTTTTTAATTTATTTTTGAGAGAGAGAGCGCGCGCGCAAGCAGAGGAGGGGCAGAGAGGGGGGGTGGGGAGGCACAGAAGCAGAAGCAGGCTCCAGGCTGTCAGCACAGAGCCCCACGCGGGGCTCAAACTCACGGACCGCGAGATCATAACCTGAGCTGAAGTCTGCGCTTAACCGACTGAGCCACCCGGGTGCCTCCCAGAAAAGTGACTTCTTAAAAGCCAAGGAAAGGAAAATAGAGGGATAATGACTGAAGCCCAAATTGTTGCATACAGAAAGGTCAAGGAGGAGGACAAAAGAAATGTTATTAGGTTTGACAATTATGAGCTCATTGGCTCTGTATCATAAAATGAGGTAGTAAAAGCTGGAGGCTAATTACAGTGGATGTAGTAGACACATTTGGTGCTCCTCCCATATCCTTTGGCATTTGCCATTCCCATACCTGCTGATGGCTTCCGACTGCAAACACTGCCACTTTCTTCTATCTTTGTGGCCAGCAGGAGCCCAGCATTGTCTTGGAGCTGGCCAGGAGTGCTAGAGAGTTAATGTCGCTGGGAGCAACCCTCAATGATCCATGATGAGAGTTGATTGGTAAGTCCCCCGGGATCCCCCCCCCCCCTTCAAAGAGGGAAAACTCTCAGACATGTCCTAATAGTTTCTCAAATGCCCTCAATGAGATTCAAATCTCAGTTTCTCCCCACAGTAGTACCCTAGGCACTGACACATCCTGTATTGGCTCTTTTCTTTCTCTAACTCACTTCCCCACCCCCCTAGCTGGGATTGTTCCTCACATAAGCCACTCCCATCAAATTCTCATCAAAGCCAACTTTTGGAAGTGCCCAACCAAAGACATTAGGTAATAAAAGTTATCAGAGACAAAGATTAAGACAAATTAGAGTATTTATGTTTGATTGTGAATGAAAAAAAAAAAAAAGATATAGGGCAGTAGCTAACAGGTGGCATGAGGTAAGAGATTTTTTTCTTTAGATCATAGGAGAAAATCAAGCAAGTTTATATGCTGAGAAGAAAGAGCCCGTAGAAAGGGCTGGAGGTTATAGGACAGGTGGTTAGCTAAGGGATCAATGTCCCTGACATAGTTGGAAGGCAGGTGATTGCACAAGCAGACAGTGGAGGAAAAAGGGCACATTTTTACCGAGTGGGAGGAGAGGAGACATGGTGGGTGTAGTGACAGATAGGAGTTCAGTGTGTATGTTCTGGTGGCCAAAAAGCAGAAAAAGAGCTCAGTTTCTCAGGGTGAAGAGGATTAGGGTCAAAGTATGAATCTGTTAAGCAAGAAAAGAGATAAATGTCGAGACTAATAGAATGCCTTCATTTAGGTCATGAATGGAAAAGAGAAAAATTTAGGAAGGTAGGTCCAGAAACAAGTAATACAGTGACATGGACATGAAAGGAGAAATGCTTTTAAAGGAGAAAACGATCCAATTGTCAAGGCTGTAGAGAAGCTGAGATGATAGGAAAAGCTTTTTGGATCTTACAGTTTCCTGATTTTTCAGTGATTTTGGAGAGAGGAGTCACTATTGGGATGCTAGACTAGAAGCTCTCCGGTCAAATGATAAAGGAGTAAGTGGCTGGGGAAAAGACAAAGAAGAGGAGACAGAAGAGCCCTTGATCAGATAATAATTCAACAAAATAGATTCACATCAGTTTAATGGAGAAAGATGTTTCCAGGTATACCCAGTGCCCATATTCGAAACCCATTAGTTATTTGGTTGTGTTATATGAAATTGCCAGGGTTTGACCATTTTTAACTACAAATACGGTAATTTCATATGAATCAACACAGTACTCAAAAAAAGCCATGGGTAAGGTTTCTTACTGACTAGAAGTCAGATTCTCAGGTCCTCCTTGTCAACTATTAAGTCCATAGGGAATACCTGAGGCATCAAGTTGCCAGGAATACTTTGTGGTTCATGAGACACATGGTTGGAGGATAATGAAGGACAAATTATTAGTTTCATTGTTACTGTTTGCTAATAATGCATACTCAAAGCAAAGAATAATAATTTTGGGGACGCCTGGGTGGCTCAGTCTGTTGAGCGTCCGACTTCGGCTCAGGTCATGATCTCACAGTTGACGAGTTCGAGCCCCGCTTTGGGCTCTGTGCTGACAGCTCAGGGCCTGGGGCCTGCTTCGGATTCTGTGTCTCCCTCTCTCTCTGCCCTTCCCCCGCTCATGCTCCGCCTCTCTCTCTTTCAAAACTAAATAAACATTAAAAAAAGGAATAATAATTTCCATAACACAGTATTAGAAATAAGCAGCTTTCTCTGTGCTCGATTTTCACAAATATTGAGAAGATAAAAATCTTTCTCTAGATCCCTTAGCTTTTTAATCTAAGTATTTTCGAGAGTAAAATAGCTATAGTAGAATGAAACTATGAATGGCCATTTATCTGCTAGAGACACTATTAAATGAAAGCAACTTTAGTGGACTTGATTATGTGGACCTTCCTCCTTGCTTCAATAATTTTTTCTCAAACGTAATTGCTTCAAGGCCAATGATGAAGGGCATGTAAAATGCAATTAACAGATGAAAAATATCTCTTGTGATTTGATATTAAACAGAAGTGATGGAGTGTGACATTTAAAAAATGGTATCAGAGGTACACACTCTGCATTCCACTTTAATTATATCAATTTCAGATTCTAGACCACTGCACTTTCACACATGCTTAATTAAATTATGTCAGCATCAATACTTTTAGGTCAAAAAAATTTGGGGGGAGGAAGTTTCAGAGACAGGTAAGATTAGGACAGTAATTCCTTGCCTTTCTGGCTGCTGGACCAGAATAAGCTCTTAAAGTCTTTCTTACCTGTAAAGATATGTGGTTGTAATAAAAAGCGATTTGAATGGAATTCAAAGGCCCTAAGACAACTGACATTATTTGAGCATACTTTTGGGCTCATAGAAGGGAGAGTGATCTGTATTAATTTCACAACACTCCATAAGTAGTTTCAGACTGATGTACTTTCTTGAAGATGTAAAAAACACAACAGAGAGACAAATAAAATTTTTTAACAGTTAAGAATTAAATTATTCATTTCTCTTCAAAGAAGACTTTAAAAGCTCTAATTTATATCCATTTTACATATCAGAAACTAAAACTTCAAGATCTTAATGTTTAGGTGGCATACAGCTGGTTGTCCAGTTGATATACAAGTTTCCCTATAACACAGCATGCACTAAATTCCCATTCTACATGTTCCTTTCAAGGGATTCTGTGAATATGCAGGAATTATATATATATATATATATATATATATATATATTTAAATATATATTTAAATATATATATTTAAATATATATAAATGTTATATATTTCTTCCCTTGTCCCTATTTATGCGAATAGTGATGTTCTTTTTACCCTTGCCATTGCTCATGTCCTTCCCTCTTCCCCACTTTACGCTTTTCCTAGAGACATTCCACTATAAGAGTTCAAGTGAAAGTCATTGAAGCAGGTCTCAAGTCCTCCTGTAGGGGGCACTAGTTATGCTGTAGTACCAAGTAAGTCTTAGGGGCATATCGGTTAGCTTAGATTCTGAAGAAAGTATCTGGAGCCACAGAGAATACCAGCTCCAGACATTTTGAGATAGGCCAGTTATTTGCTGGGGCCAGGACTGTGCTTTTGGTTCATTTTAACACGTAATAAAAACCTTGAGATAACCGTGTGTTATTTTAAAATACATGCACATGTAGTATAGTTCCCATTTAAATGGATATTATGATTCTTCTTTAAAGATGAGGACACAGAGGAAGTAAGTGACTTCCTCAAGATCATACAACTAGTATGCAACAGAGCTCAATTTCAAACTCTGTTCTATCTGGCTCCAAATTCCACACTTTTCCCACCCCATGTAGTCTCTAAAAGGAGCCTGCAAATATTTCTTAGTTACATCTCACCTTTGTGGTTGTTACTGTGACCTTGTAACGTAGAAGATCAAAAGTTATTGTGTTCCTTAATTGTTGAACCCAACCACCTCTAGCTGTACTCAGCTGACAGGTGAAAATTGACAGAGTAAAAACTTCCAAGTTAAGTATCCCCTAACTAATTAAAATAACAAGGAACTCTTTTGTAAGCTAGGATTAATAATATATGTAAGAGTTTTATTGAACCATTTACTGTTTTTTCCGAGACAGTGAAGATATTTTCAAGTTCTTTCACTAACGCTTCCATTTTCCTTTTAAAATGAAACATTCCTAATTAAAGCCTAACACTAGATAGAGAAAAATGCACAAGTCCTGTGTGTCCAGGTTGGTAAAATATCACAGCACAAACCCATCCGTGTAATCATCTTCTATGTAGATAACTTTGCCAGCACTCTAAAGCCCCCTCATGCTTTTGCCAAGGGCTCCTCCTTCTCTGCTTCCCAAAAGAAACCATTGTCTTGGCTTTTATTTTTTTTTAATTTTTTAACGTTTATTCATTTTCTGATAGAGACAGAGTGTGAGTGGGGGAGGGGCAGATAGAGAGGGAGACAGAATCTGAAGCAGGCTCCAGGCTCTGAGCCTTCAGCACAGAGCCTGACACGGGGCTTGAACTCATGGACCATGAGATCATGACCTGAGCTGAAGTCAGATGCTTTACCGACTGAGCCACCCAGGCACCCCCCACTTTTTTTTTTAACGATGGCTTTTAACACCATAGATTAGGGATACCTATTTTTGAATTTTTTTTTTTTTTTTAGTACAATATTCAGGTTTTTAACCTGTGTGGATTCTTTCACTCAACATTATGTTTATGAAATTTCATCCAAAGGGTTGCAAGTAGCTGTAATTTCATTTTCATTACTGAATGCTGTTCCGTTGTATGAATACACCACAATGAAAACCCCAATCTATTGTTCATGAGCATCTGAGTTATTTCCATTTGTGGGTTGTTACAGATATCACTACCATTAACAGTTTCACACATGTCTCTTGGTATAAACATTCACCTTCAGTAGATAATTCCAAACAGATTTCCAAAGTGGTTGTAGCAATTTACAATCTCACCAGCTCTGAATAGGGTTCCCACTTTACATTTTAGTCTCAATTTTTAATGTTTATTAGCAAGGTTGGGAGCTCAGAAGCATCACCTCTGTCCGAATGCAGCGTAGGGATTTTATATATTCCACCCCAGGTAACTAAGCTGTCTTCGGGGTCTCTTGTCATTGTGACCTACTCCCTAAATGTAACTGTTCACACCCTGGCTGGAAGTGTATGCTATGAACATAGATAATTTAATAACATATGGCAGCATACCAGTGTGATGATTTCATGTATGAAAACCACTTTAAAATCATGTTAATAAATCATTGTTGACTCACTGGCCTGAAAAGAGCAATGTCAAAGTAAGCCATTGAGAGGATGAGACATTAAGCCTGGACACTGTGCTAAAATGAACACTGAGGTCTTCCTAATGTATCTAATGCTTATCATAGTGTTTGGATGAAAGATATCAGACCTTTTGCAATACATCACTCTAGAAGGTAGCATTAATTAAACAGACAACAGGTGCCTGAAACTTCTGACCCATTTTTTTTTAAGTAGGTCAAAGCCTCTTATTAAAGTTCCTTATAAATCCTAACACTCTTATTTCAGAAATTCTTATGAACTATTCCTACTTTTTACTCAGTTAAGAGAAAACCTGTGAGATATGATCATTTACCTTAAATAATCCTGGGTCCAGGAACAATTCCAGAAATAAATTTGCAAAATTAAATGTCTATTACTTTAACTTGTCTTTGAAAAGTTCAGTGAGACTTTGGAGATGGTGTGGAGTAGAAAAGAGAATGGCATTCTTAATTTATTTGTAAGTAATGTACATGTATCTATAATTTTTCGTCTTGCTGATGTTAAGGAGAAACTGAACAAGCAAGTTCAACCTGTAGCCTTCAAAGAGAACCTCCCCTCTTTGCCTCATACACCTTAAATGGGTGAAGAAGAAATGGAGATGTAATCTCTCAATAATGAATGGAAGATTAAGAGAGGCTTAATCTCTATCGTATTTCCAGTACCCAAAGTTCTTTTCTCCCCCACGGTTTCTTTAACCACAAAGTCCATTATCAACCTCTTGATTTTCTTTTTTTCTCTTTTTTATTACATGAATGGTCACTAATTTCCAAAACGGCATCAGTGTTCTTCATTACCTTTTCTTTGGCCCATGGAGTCATGTGTAGAATGGTGCTGATATCAAGTGTCTGGTGATAGTAAAGAAAAATAAACACACCCAGTAACCTAAAAGTGAGGTATTCATGTTCAAATCTACTCATGCTGTCTTCTTGCCATTTGCTCTCCACAGCATCCATTGACTTAGTTGATTTAGATAATACATTTGGCATAGACCCTGGCGAGTTTTTCAAGAAACACTAGAAATCCTTGGTAGGCAGTGAAAAAGAAGGAAAGCAAGAGTGGGTTAAGGAAGGAAGAGGAAGTATGGGCAAATGAGAGTCCCTCTTGTACATTTTCACAGGCCTAAGTCAGTACACGTGTGACCGGTAGGTTTAAAGAGGGGTCTTTTTATGCAGGCAGAAAGCAGCTTCCTCCTGTCCCTCAGACTGAAACCCTCTGTCAGGGAAGGGTGGAGACTTCTCAGCTATCTTCCAGTCTGACCCCCACCCCCGCCCCAAGCTACTCTGGCTGCGCTAGAGTTGGGGAAGAGAGGAAAAAGAAAGGGTAGAAAAAGTCTTATTTGACTGGAATGGTTTGATCTGAACCTTATATACGTAAATAATAATAAAAGTAGATATATCTGAAATTTTGCACTTAGTGAATATTTAAAACTGACTTGTGTGTGTGTGAGCTGTTATTGTGGATCTCGTGTGTGAATATCACCTCCCCCACCTTCCCATCACTGAAAATTGCTCACTGGCAGTTTCCTTAACTCCGGGAACCCTTCCATCTATTTACAACACCCCCTTCGGCAAGATCTTGCTGGGCAGAAGGGGGGCTGGGCAGGAAGAATGAAGGTTATATTATAAAATTTGTTCAGGGGTCTGAGTCTGAAAACAATCACTGGCATGAATTTTAATTTTCAACCATTATATTTCATCCTTACATTAGATAACAAATGATTAAAAGGTACAGTTGGGGTTTGTTGTTGTTTTTGGCAATGGCAGCTTTCTTTCTAGGTTGTTAAAGATGTGAAATTAATGGGGCGCCTGGGTGGCTCAGTCAGTTAAGCATCCGACTTCATCTCAGGTCATGATCTTAGAGTCTGTGAGTTCAAGCCCCGCGTCAGGCTCTGTGCTGACAGCTCAGAGCCTGGAGCTTGCTTCAGATTCTGTGTCTCCCTCTCTCTCTCTGCCCCTCCCCTGCTCATGCTCTGTCTCTCTCTGTCTCAAAAATAGATAAAAACTTTAAAAAAATATTTTAAAAAGATGTGAAATTAATAATATACATCCTTGAAACTTGATTTACTCTCTTCTCTCTTCTTTTTACAGTGAGAAAACAAAAATCCAAGTTTATACAGTTAGTTTGTAGCAGATTAAATTCTAGAAAGAGGGTCTCCTACATCCTAGGCCACTGTTCTTTCAACATTGTGCCTTTAGGGTGGATACTTAAAAAAATGATTGGTTTATGAGTGATGCTAGTGTTTCTTTGCCTGGCCTATCTTAAAGTACTTTAAATACCTTCTAAAGTACTAAGTCCCTTAGTACTGTTCTAACTCAACTCTTAAACCATCTTTAAAAAAAAAAAAAATGCTTATTTTATTTATTTTGAGACAGGGGAGGGGCAAAGAGAGAGAGGAAGAGAGAGAATCCTTAGCAGGCTCCATGCTCAGTGTGGAGCCCGAGTCAGGGCTCAATTCCACAAACCGTGAGATCAAGACCTGAGCCAAAATCAAGAGTTGGACGCTTTAAGCGACTGAGCCACCCAGGTGTCCCTTAGCTAATCTTTTTAAGATTGTCTTTTCCAGCTTAAGTGAAGGCAGAGGACAACTGATGCCAGAGAAATTGTGACATTTTTAAAAAGAAGTTTAACTAAGGAATCTAAAGGTCCCTTACAGTTTAAATAGTGAGCAAATTGTGTGCCTGTATTTATGACACATATTGTTATGACGATTTCCGGTTTTCCTGAGGAACAAAGGTGGAGGCCAAACAATTGCATACTTAATGATAGTGTTAAATTCTCCATGCTACTTAAAATCCGTATACTAGCATTGCTATAATCATCAATTCGTAAACCAAATATGAATTGATAGAAAAATTTAAATTCTAGGCCATTCCTCTTGCCTTATTTTTCATTTTAGTATTTCTCCCTATAAAGTATTCTTTAAAATGCTTAAATAATTACTGAATACATTTGGCATTCTTGGTAAACATAGGATTTGTGGTTATGGTATTTCTTACTCTGGAAAGACTTTATTCAGGCACCAACTGCAGTTAGATTATGCAAGTATTCTAATTGTTTTGAGCGGAAATGATTCTTTTTCAGAATGTTTTGTAATAGTCCTGCTAAACAACTTAAAGTCATTATTTGGTCCTTCCTAGCCTCTAAGCTTATTCGAAATTGAAAACGTAGCTTTGCGCAGTGGCAGCTTCGTAGCCAATGAGGTTTATCTGAGGCGCAATTATTGCTAATCGAAATTGAAAATGTAATTGGAATTATTCTTCTTTTTCAATATTATTTTTGCTGTAACTCATACCTCTCTCTTCCTCTCTTTCTATCTCTCTCTCTCTCTCTACACACACACACACACACACACACACACACACACGCATATGCACATGGATACACATAACATATTTTATAGAGTTTTATTTATAGTTCTCTCTCCCAGGTATTTTATATATAATACATTTGTGTATCTAAGCAATTTTTTTATACTGATGAAATATCATCATCCAATACTTACAGGCTTATAGAGCCACCATGGAAGAATAAGTGAGCAAGCATTTTGTTATTTTAGAGGGTCAAACTAAGACCAATATCTAGAAATTACTGGAAGCAGATCTCAGCACAACAGAGATTATGGCTTTCTCCCAATCAGAACTATTAAAACATAGAAATGGCTTCTTGGTGAGGAAGTGAGGCCTCTATTAACAGAAGGATTTAAGCAGAGCCTGATTTTATTTGTATTGAGAGAATCCTAATGGGCTTTAGTTGAAGTAGAAGACATCTATAATTCCTCCAAACTCTAGGATTTTAAGATTCTTCTTTAGTTCTGAACCCAAGTCACAAATCCATATTCAGAAATGCAACTATATAACTTTAAAGGATTTGCTAATAATATGTCTGCTCCAACAATGGCTAATTGGGTCCCGATCAGGTCTGACCAGGAATTACTGCCAAAATGTACAATTAAAAATTATACAACTTGGGTGCGGGCACCAGAGATCAAGTGTTACTTCTGAATCTGCGCTGGTGACTTGAACTAGCTAGTTTCCCTCGGACCACCGAAGTCTTAAGGCTTTGGGTTGAGAAAGATCGGGGTGTGAATGAGCTAGAGCCTTGCCCTATGAAATGAATGGCTGCAGCCACTAGCTCAGTAAAGCTTAAAGCAAAAGGAAACCTGTTACATTTCTCACAAGATTTAGTGTCACTGTTCATATTTATTGGAAAGTGATAACTGAAAGGTTTATTGAATTCTGAAGTGATTTTTATTTTAATCATTTATATCCTCACCTGCTTTCAAGTGACATATTAGATTATATAGATATTAGATAATATGAGATATTATGATCTTCTGTTCCATAATGAAACCAAACTTTTGTTTCTGTAAATATACATTAGGAATGGTTATGTCAGCCAAAATGCAAATATGCAATGCAATGGAGTGACAGTCAATTAAAACAACATTTTTTTCCATATAGTAAATGACATAACTAACTTCCATATAGTAAGTAACATTTAAAGGGACACTAGTAAGTGACATTCTTTCCTGTTTCTAGAATCTGGTACTATTCTAGAATAGAAGAAAAGAGTTTCAGGATATAGTTCAGTGTAAGGGGTTCTTTGCAAGACTGGTTTGGGTCCGCAGCTTCTAAGAGGATTTGTTATGATACCTCTATCAGTTGTTTGTTTGTTTGTTTGTTTTAGACTGACTAGAGTTTTTACTACTTTGTATGATGTACTGATAACGTAGCTTTAGAAGTCATACTATTTTATACCATGTAACAAATACAATAAAACTTATCCTAACAGAACCATACTCTTCCCCTATGGACCAAGTATAGTTTCTACTGAAAGCCAAGGGCATCAGAGCAGGTGTAGTAAAATCATTACACTTTGTTGCTGAGTCTCTTCTCACAAAAGAGGATGTCAATGACATGAGCAAGGAGACACAACAGGTTTTTCCGGTCCTTACCCATCTGGCTGGGGTGGTACAGAATCCCTGTTTTGACTTGTACACTGGCAGATTTTATTATGCAAGCTGTGTATCTCAGCATTCACCACAACCTTGGGGACAGCCAAGTGTCACTTTATTCCTGAGTTCATGGTGAAGAACTCACTTTAAAACACAGGGAGAGCTGGGTAGTGATGTGGGTTGCATCACGGTCTCTAACCCAATATTTCTTAGATAAGATCTTTCTAACCAGCTGATTAGATGGTGGCTTTGTGGCATTTGGCACATTCATTTTCAACAGGATGTATCTGTTTAGTACACCCACCTGGTTCCTGTCAAAGAGATGACCCATTCAGAGAAACAAACAAAAATCTAGAGTTTCCGGGATACAATTGAAAGCAATAGGACTATGTATCCCCTCACCCCCCAAAAGATTGTGTGGTATCTTCTCAGGAAATTCACTTAATATTATAAAGATAAAATGAATTTATCTGACATTTTCAAAGACATGTCATACTTGGGAATTTTCCGAATGTTCTGAACTAAAACAGAAGCTTTTTAATAAATGTTGGTTAAATGAAAAAAAAAGGGGGGAGGGGAGTTCCTTAGCTGATGTAAGTTTAGGTTAACAAACTCCTTGAAGACAAGGACTAGAATCCAGTCCACATAATTATTAGGTGGTCTAAAATTGTAGGCTGGCTTGAATCAAAGGAATCTATCTTGTGTGGAAAGCTCTGCTGGCCCTTCATTTGTGAGCGAGCAGAGTAGTCCACACATGACATATTATTTGCACAATGTCGTGTGAGGCGGGAAAGGCTGACTATGGTCCCATAGCACTTTTTCCCATTAGATGATACTAGAGTGCCACAATAATGCTGTACTTGAAACTTAGGCTTTGGAGTTGCCCCATAGGTGAGAATTAAATCTCACAAGTCTTCCTCCAACATTATTCAATCTGAGATACTTGGAGTGAAAGAGAGCACTGTTTGTAATTACACCAGGACAACACAACATCTTGACTATACAAAAAACAGTGTGCTCAATTCTGCTAACCCACCAATGCAGAAGGGCCGTTAGGAGCCCCAGCTTTACCCTGAGGGATTAACTATGTCTTTTGAGGCTGCAAAATAGGTGACAAGATTTGAGATTTGTAGCACAAATATTCTTTATCCCACCTCCTAAATTAGACCCAAACCAAGATCATGGTTGCCCTCCATGGTAATACCTACTCGGCCTCCCTGTTCCTGTATGAAATCACAGCTTTTAGCCAACCCAGAAAACAAAATGTGGTTCGCTGGAAACTAATCGGTTTCTTACTCTTTGTTAATGTGTGAGTCACTTAATTGAGAAGCTTGTGCTGTAAAAGGAGGAATGCGGGGATACCAGAGGCAGGACAGCACAGGGAAACGTGTGAGAGTAAAACCAACCTTTCATTACACGCTGTTGAATTTATATCTTTAAGTGTGGTCAATGCAATGTGAACAAAAAGTGTCCTATGGTGTTTACAAGTGGACGAACAAGAGGTATCCATCCTGTCGCTTGACTCCTTTAAAGCAGGGCACAGAATCAGCTTGGTGCTGTTTTGCGGGCACAGTGTATGTCTCTGAGGGGTTACAGAGTAGCTCTTCCTACCACTAAGTAAAGACGACCAGAGTTAGGATTGAGAAGGGTGTCTTCAGTCAGATTTAGGTAGGCTATTAAATTCTGATGATTTTTCTTAAAAGCTAATTCAGACGAAAGGAAGCTATGGGCCTGACCCATCAGGATAAATGGCCCAGAAGCAAGCAACCCTGTGGTTTTGCAGATTTGACTTAAAAATCGAGTCTTATGGGGATACCTGGGTGGCTCAGTCTGTTAAGCGTCTGACTCTTGATTTTGACTCAGGTCGTGATCTCATGGTTTGTGACACTGAGCCCCCAGTCGGACTCTGCTGTCAGTGTGGAGCCTGTATGGGATTTTCTCTCTTTCTCTCTCTTTCTGCCCCTTCCCTGTGCACTCTCTCTGTTTCTCTCAAAATAAATAAACTTAAAAAAATAAAAATCCAGGCTTAAGGATAAATACTAATAAAGAAAAATGATCAAACTGTGTTAGAATCTGGGGGAAAATACTTAAAGTATACTACATGGAAAGTGAGACTGAAAAAATGGGGAAGTATAATTTGCAAGGAGAGAATTTGGCCTCTTCCCATGGAAAAATCTGATTTGGAGGTTTTTTGTTTTTGCAATTTTCAAAGGGTAAAGCTACCCTTTATGAACTTGTCTGTGTGCCTGGGGCTGGAGCAGCCCCAGACTTTGTATATAATTTAGTGCATATTGGGAGGGGCAGTTTGGCTGGAGCTGGGCTTGAGATTGAGGTAGCTAAGGGATTTGTTTTGAGGCTGTGCTGCCTGGTAGGCGCAGTGTTTTTACTAAGATTTTGTGCTTGTTGGGGTGAGTTTACAAGCATCTTCCTGCTCTATTTCAAGATGCCCCCTTACATGTCGTGTTTTAGATCCAGAACACTTTGAATACCACCCACATGAGGCATGAAAGGGCTACGTATTTCTGCAATCCGTTGCCATGAGCTAATGGCAAATGTCATATCCCAAACTATATGTCTGGACAGTAGAAAGATCTATGTCGGCAAGCAAAATGGATTGATCTTACACTGAGCTGAGCCACCATATCCCCTGCCTTATTTAAAACCAACAGCATTTTATTATAACTTTAAAAAAATTTTATAACTTCTCCTGTAACTTTTGCAATGTCTCATTTTCTCTCTATTCTCACATCCAGTTAATTTAGCAAGCACATACTTCTGATTAATTATTTAAGCAACTAGAAAGTTTTCATGGTTACCCATTTACAGGCATGTTGGGTAGGAATCAAACTACTTTAAGTAAAAAGACAAAATTCGTAAAGTAATTCCATTTTTATAAATGCTTTCATGAGAAATAATTTCATTACCAAACATAAAAGAAAACAACTTTCCACTGATGGAATGGTGGCTTGCCGTGGCTGGATATAAGTTAATATTCCGGGTGTTCCTTCAGCTGCACAGCTTGCTGACCTTATTCTCATCTGGGAAGTTTTGCTGCTACAGACAACTGACATGATGCAGATCCTTGCTCTATCCACTTACTAGGATTTTCTTTTGGAACTGATTCCAAATGGGGTTTTCTTAAGGAATATCTGGTTTTAGGCTGGGTATGCAAAGCATGGAAGGGCAGGACATGGAAGAATCAGGGTCAAACAACTGGTTATAAAATTTAAGAAAGAAATTAGATTGAAATAAACATGGTATCCATTCTCCCTACCCCATTCGAAGTCTTCTTTTCCAGTGAGCAGCCAGAAAAATAGCGACCTCAGGTTAATTAGAAAAAAGTCTCAATGTTGAGTACGATGAGTTTTGGAGTGAGTTTGTCCGATTTCCTGGCTTTTCTATATATTTTTATATTTTTATGGAGATATAATCAGAAATCCTCATGTAGGGAAGTGAAAGTCTCTCTGATGTATCGAAACCATATGCAAGTTCTTGCATACTTTACAGCTTTGCTATTCAAAGCATGGTCCCCAAACCAGTAACAGCTTCACCCGGGAGTTTGTTAGAAATGCACGATCTTGTGTCCTGCTGTGGAAACTACTGAATCTGCATTTTAACAAGATCCCTGGGTAATTTGTTTGCACACTAAAATTTCAGAGGTATTGCTTTATAGTGTTCTCTTTGCCCATTCCCGGCCTCCTTTTTGCTTAATCTGCCCATGTACTTAGAAAAGAGTCAGTTGTTTGAACATGGATTGCTTTGCATATTTGCTGCAATGATTGCTTTTGATGTGGTGCTCTTTCTCTACCAGGTGCAAACTTTTAGGCCACCAGTGCTTGGGGTCCTTAGGAAATGATTATGTGCTATAATCAACTTTGTGGGAGGCACATTTATCTACTCAAACTGTAATTAGGAAGTTGTGTTTAAATAAAATTACACAATACACACCAAACTTTTGTGTGAGATTGTGGAATGTGAAGCTGACCAACTACTAACATTCATCAAAGAAAACCAAAGAGAAATATTCTGTTTCACCACTAGGTGGAAATAGAGTAACTGTGAGCATATTTTTCAGGGCCATGAGCTACTACAGGAGGTAAGCTGAAAGGAACCTAAGAAATCATTTGGTGTAATTCTTACCTCCTTAATTTCAGAGCTGAGAAAACTGAGTTTTGAGAGATATTAAGTGAAACTACATCTGTCTTACAAATGGTAGGCCTCTACAGCTACAGATGGAAGAGTTGCTGGTAACTCTTGATCTTTCAACCATTTTCATCTATATGAATAATGTGTTATTAGTCCTTCAGCATGACCAGCACAGTCACTTACATTTGTCAGGATAGGTTTAAGATAAAACTATTTTTCTTTGTCCCTAGATTATATATTTAGCAATATTTATATATTTAGTAATATAATTAATCTCAATCAAGCGGCAATGCTCCCTTTTTGCAATAAAGAGATATACTCAACTATCCCATAGAGTCATGCAAGATTTTAATCAGATTTGTTTTTACAACATTTTTGGTTTTTACATTGCATATTGGGTTCAAGTTAAGTAGCCTAGAACAGAACTTCAGTTAGCAGGTTAAGGAAGTAGTTAATGCTTTTCAGAACTTGAAATCCATTACCATTATTTTTAAGAAAGGAAGGGAATCTGAATTTAGGGCTTGAGGGACATTAGAAACAATCTACTCCAATCTCTTTCTGTATATACATTACAGGTAAGAAACATCAGAGAACAAGGGATTAAGTGTGTCGCCCACAGCCACAAAACAATGACCATGCCCTTCTTTGTTTCATGAGAGACTCTAGCAGGTATTTTGGCCTATATCTTTCTGTTGTTTGTTGGTGTGTGTTAACCACAAAAGGATTATTTCCACTCATTACCTCAAAGAGTGTGTTTAAAAGTTAAGTTTTAGGTAATACTTCTGTGTTCAAAAACTATTTCTTTTTTTTTTTTTTAATGTTTATTTCTTTTCTGAGAGAGACAGAGCATGAGCAGGGGAGGGGCAGAGAGAGAGGGAGACACAGAATCCGAAGCAGGCTCCAGGCTCTGAACTGTCAGTGCAGAACCCAACTGGGGCTCAAACTCACAAACTATGAGATCATGACCTGAGCCAAAGTCTGATGCTTAACCAACTGAGCCACCCAGGCACCCCTAAAAATGATTTCTTAAGTAGTTATGTATTAAATACTATTTTCCTTTTGATATTTCTGTAACATGGTTGATTATGATAATCTAAATATTAGTATTCCAGGACAGAGTCCTGGTCATTATCACCATGTTCTATACAAAAATGGATAAAACATGTTGAATCAGCACATCAAGCATGTAAGTCCAAACACACAGGAGCCGCCTCTCCAGGAGGCAGGGGCAGCAGACTGTCCTGAGTGTTTGGAAGCCACCATTTGGATCGCTGACTGAGCAAATGGCCTGTTCAGCTGCCCTCAGAACTTGAACATCTTCCAGCAGTATAGCCTCAGGTGTGGGACATGTGGGCTCTTAATGGCACAACGATGTGGCCTGAGTCACTCAGTAGTAAAATGGTACCACAAGAAAAACTGGGGTGACCCTACAATGAGGGCAGGGACTTGAAATAAAAGAGATACAGTGCAGGGGAGTAAATGTGAGGCATGTTGGGAAATGACCAATCTCAGATTTCAGTTTGTTGAGGACGTACATGAACCAGTATCTTGGTGTGGTTCTCTGTGAACTCTGAGCTCCATGAGCAGTCAGCTACAGGCAGCCAGGCACCGTCCTGTTTCACAAGGTCTGCAGTGAGAAGGACTGGACAGGGATCTGTCCACTCTGCAAACATTCGCTGCCTTACGTCCTCTTTCAAACAATTGAAATAACACTTGCAAAAATTTAGTGGAGCTCAGAGTTAATGGATGTAAAGTAACCAGGAAGCAGGGTGCCTGGGTGGCTCACCAGGTTAAGCATCAGGTCATGATCTCCAGGTCTGTGTGAGTTCAAGCCCCACATTGGGCTCTGTTGTGCTGACAGCTCAGCGCCTAGAGCCTGCTTCAGATTCTATGTCTCCCTGTCTCTGCGCCTCTCCCCCCACTCCCTGCTCACTCTCTCTCTCTCTTAAAAATAAGCCTTAAAATTTTTTAAGTAAAGAAAAAGTATGGGGAAGCATAGCCTCTAGCACAAGCAGACACGCAATAAATGGACCTTATCTCCATCACGGCAGCTGGTCTCTCTGTGTGGCAACTTTCTTACCTCATCCTAACTCACTCCCACAGGACCTGGGATCACAAAGTCAAATACTGCGACAAGTAGACTTTGAAAAGTAGAACGTTCTACACAACACATACAAGGTGTTATTATAATTAAAGGCAACGAGGAAACGCGCTGGAGTCTCAATTCTTGGGAGTCTGAGGACAGACTATGAAGGGCTCACTCAGCTAGGAATAGAAACGAGTGACATTCTTGAATGGTTACCTTTAATAGCAATGACAGTCACTTCAATTGAAACTTCTTAAGGAGTTGTAGTTTGTAAACTGAACCTCCTAGGACATCTTCCCCTGCCCTGTGCCTTCTGATAAAATCGTCTAACTCAAATCTAACTCACCCGCCCTGAGGCCCAAACTGGGCATGGGTGGAGGAGACTGGGGGGCGGTGGCCCGAAGAGGGGGAGAACAGATTCTCTCAGGAAGGTATGGGATGTGGGTTAGTCCGCTAAGAGCAGAGACGAGGTGGGTAAAGAACTCTATCGCTCAGCCAAACCACCACCTATCAACCAATTTCTGCCGCCCAAGCCCTGCTCGGGCTAGTGGATTCTTTAGGGTATTTCGAAGAAAAAAGAGTGGCGGCCTGCAGGGAAAACGGTGCGGCCCAACAGGGGTGGGACCGGGCGCCCCGGTGGCCCCTCTGGCTTCCCGGCCATGCGGAGGCGCTGGAACGTGCAGGCGCCGGCGTCCGGGGCGGCGTGGGGCGCGCCGGGCGAGTTGCCGCTTGCAGGAAGCGCCGGGGGGAGCCCCCGCCATCCTACCTCCGTCCCCGGGCAGGTGGAACGGGTTCGCATTTGGCGACCCGGGGAAAGAGGCCCTGGGGGCGTACGGGGGGGGGGCGGGGCGGGAGCGGGCGAGGCGCGTCTCTCATTGGCCTCTCGGTGCCGCCCGGCACGCGCCGCTTTTATAAAGCAGCCACGGTTGCCGGCAGGTCGCAAGCCACGCTCCTGACGCCCCGCTCGGCTCCGCTCGCTCTGCACGCCCGCCCGCCAGCGCCCACCATGGCCACCCTTCAGCAGTTGGTAGGAAGATGGCGCTTAGTGGAGAGCAAAGGCTTTGACGAATACATGAAGGAAGTAGGTGAGGCTCCCGACCGTGCGGCGCCTGTAACGTGGCGAGCCTGTGTCTGTTCCTAGGTCCCCTTCAGCGTGCTGAGCCCAGCGGCGGGGCGTGTTCGGCCGCTACCCCCTGTACACCCATGCCTCCCCCCTCCCCCCCCCCCCCCCCCCCACCACGTGGGCAAGTAGCCCCGAGAGCAGCGCGCGCCTGCCGCCCGCCTGAGGATTCTCGACACGTTCTGTCTCCTGGGCCTCCCGGCTCTGCTTTCCCCTAGCCCACGCGGCAGCCACCCGCACTGCTTCTTGCCCTTGAGCGCGCTCCTCTTCCTCCCACCCCAGGCTTCACTTCTTTCGACCTCCTTCGGGCTGCCCCCGTAACTTTCCCTATTTTTCTCTTCCCGCTACTCCTCCTCCGACCCCCCGCCACCATCCTGCCTCTCCCAGTCGCCCCGTCGTGGCGGCACCCACTCCTTTCGCACCTTGCGCCGGCACTGCCTCATCTTTTGTGGCTAGATGGAGTACGGGTTCCCCCACCCCTACTCTCCTCCACGGGGGCGCGGGGCCGGGGCGCGGTTCCCCGCAGAAGCCCTTTGGAAGGTCCGATTGGGGCTGCCGCTTCAGCTTTCGTTCCGCCCTCGGCTGCCTCTCCCTAAACCTGCCGGGCGCTTGGGTTTGGTACGGGCATCCTCGTCCCCCGCCCTCTTCCCCCCTACCGCGCGGCGCTGAGAGGCGTGGCGCTGGCGACACCGACCTCGTGCTGGCGGTGCTGGCGCTGGCCGCCCTGAGCGCCGCGGTGGGCGGGTGGCCTGTGCCAGGGAAACGGCGAGGCCTGCTGAGCCTGGGGGGGGGGGGGGGGAGGTACCCTCCGCTGCCCTGCCCTCTGCGTGTTGAGGGTGAGGGGGTTTTACTGGAAAACCGCAGTCAAGCTGCAGAGCCCTCCTGCGGCTGCTTGCCAGCTGCCTGCCAGATGGGTGTGGCCCTGCAGAAGCCCTGGACTGCTTACAGCCTTCCAGGAGTATGAGCCTCTGGAGGAAGATTCCAGTTTTCCCTCTCACTCTGAACTGTACTTGATTCTCTATTATTGTCCTTTTCTAGGCCAGTGGCAACGAGTATGCTCCTTGACACAATGGGTGGATTAGCAAACAAAAATGGACCTTTGTGGCAGGCCACTAGGGAGCTACTGTGGAGTGGGATCGAATCCTATAGTGTGGATCTTATCTGGAAAGGGGCTTCCTTTCTGGTGTAAAAATTACTACAAAGACCCTCTATTGAGACCTAGTCCCCCTGGCACTTCAGAAACACTCCTTCTTAGCCTTTATCCAAGACGATGACAGCTTAAGCTGGTTCTGTGGTGAATCTTGAGTGTATTTATGATACTGTGAGTAAAACTGGAATGCACTATTTTGGTGTATGTGCTGTAAGTCTATCTAGATCAAGAGAACTCTGGAGAAAGCCATTTACTTCATTCATATCCAGGAAATGTGTGTATGTGTTCACTTTTGTGAGGACCACATAATGCCATTTCTCTGCCCATTGAAAGTGAATGTGTTTACTAGATGGCTTATTTCCAGGGTTCTAGAGTCATGAAGGTTGTCAAGGCTCAATTCCTTAGGGGGCAGTCAAGGTGTGGGAAGAGCAGAGCCCTTTGTCCAAAGTGAGAATAAATAATCACTCACTAACAACACAAGGCACCAGCCCCCAAAATGACAAAAGAGAACGCATCAAGAAGACATTGCAAGCCTAGTTGAATTTTTAATCATTAAGCCAGTGATTTTTGCTTAGGTTGTGTTCTCGTCTGTGAAACCAGGGTTTGGCCTAGATCTAAGTTTCCTTGTAAATGTTAACGTTAAGGAGAAATACATAGATTATAAACTCAATATGATATCAGTATAGTAATTGAGTTACGCAGCTCTGAAATGTTCACTGTCTTTGAGGGTAAATTTTTCCCAGTTTATTAGCATCATGATTGTGGAGTTAACTCTTAAAAAACTCTTGTGATATTTGAATAGAGTTGATTTGGATTTTGTGTAGTTATTAGTCAAAGATTTATCCAGGGCCTTGGATGTGTCAGACTGTGTGCTAGAGTCCTATAATACAACATTTGGCAGAATTGAGTAGATAGTTTTAGCAATCCAGATTTCTTCCCTGACTTTCTGAAGGCCAGCATAGCATGGTGGCCAAGAGCTGAGATTTAGAGCCAAACTGTCTGTTCTTTTGGTTCCCAGCTCCATCACTTCCTAGCTGAATGAGCTTCGGTAAGTAACTTCAGTGCCTCACTCTTTCCTCTTGTAAAATGGAGACAGTGCTACCTCTCACACAGTTGTTGCAAGGCTTCCTATTAATCAATACATGTTAAGTTCTGGCACATGGTAAGCACTGGGTTTGTGTTTACACTTGTTATTGAGAAGTGAATAAGTGAAAATATGTAGAACATAGCAACTGCAGTTGAATTTTACTCTATTTGTTATGTAAACCATAGACTTGGTCTTCCTGTTATTTAACATGGGGTAACATTCTACAGGAGTGGGCATGGCTCTGCGAAAAGTGGGTGCAATGGCCAAACCAGATTGTATCATCTCTTCTGATGGCAAAAACCTCACCATAAAAACTGAGAGCACTCTGAAAACAACACAGTTCTCATGTAACCTGGGAGAGAAGTTTGAAGAAACTACAGCTGATGGCAGAAAAACTCAGGTCAGTCATAACTTAACAAAATCCATTCTAGACTTAAAGTACATTCTAGACTTCTAGAATGATAGATTGTATTAATAATAGTCTTACTGTTTATGAGCAAAACTTAACGAAAAAGTCAAAACTAGTTTATGAACTGAGTTTGACAAATTAGTGAAAGTACCAGCTTCATAACTTAGTGTATTTTGGAAAAATAGTTTAAGAAACATGAGAGAATGAGTGTCTCTTAAGGGGTCTAGATTGAAAAGCATAAACTATATTATGAATAGAGTCAGTATAGTTAATGAAGTGGACCCAGAAAGGAAAAGATGAAAAAATGTTGATTAAGGAAGTTACGAGTCATGGAAACTCTTCTTGTAACATACTTTGGAAGATTAAAAAGTGTTATTTTTGCAGACTGTCTGCACCTTTACAAATGGCGCGTTGGTTCAACATCAGGAATGGGATGGGAAGGAAAGCACAATAACAAGAAAATTGGAAGATGGTAAATTAGTAGTGGTAAGTGCCAATCTCCTTATTAGCACTCATAGTTCACTTAATTGTTCAATATCACTGATCGTGAACATGAGAACTTTAGATTTTGCAAATCAGGGCTTTCGTTTGCCATACACACATCATAAGCAAAATAATGGCTTCTAGCTTTTCAAACCCAGGAATTTTAGAATGTATTTTCTGGGGTGCCTGGATGGCTCAGTCAGTCAGATTTCCAACTCTCGATTTTGGCTCAGGTCATGATCTGATGGTTTGTGAGATGGAGCCCCACTTGGGGCTCTGTACTGGGCATGGAGCCTGCTTAAGATTCCTCTTCTCTTTGCTCCTGCCCCACGTGCATGCGCGCATTTTCTCTCTCTCTCAAAAAAAACAAACAAACCATTTTCTCCATCTATGAAGTAGATTACAAAGTTTCATAAGATGCTGACCCTAGTATTGAACTACTACCATTGTTCTGGGATGCATGACTAACCTAATTCTTTAATATCGTTCTTCTAGGAGTGCGTCATGAACAATGTCACCTGTACTCGGGTCTATGAAAAAGTAGAGTAAAAATTCCATCATCATTTGGACAGGAATTAGCTGTGAGGATGAACAAGCTCAGTTCAATGAGCAAATCTCCATATGCTTTTTTTTTTTCATCACTGTGTTCAATTATCTTTATCACAAACATTTTACATGCAGCTATTTCAAAGTGTTGATTTAATTAGGATCATCCCTTTGGTTAGTAAATAAATGTGTTTGTGCTATGCCAGTGTTGTATGCTTTTTTAAATTTCATAGGAAATTAGTGGTGAATTTTAATAAGTATGAATTGAATAAATTCTGGAGTAGTCTTAAGGGTCCTAAATTGAGATAAATTTTAGTAATTTATATAGAGAACTACTTCTGTGGCAGATACACTACCAATCATTTAAGCTTGCCCTACACTATTAGAACTTTGTATCAACTCAAAGATCTTAAATTTCTGGCAAAGACTATTCTCATTAAAAATTGTTACATAATCTTTATAATTTAAATATTAGAATAAAAGTTAAATTACCATCATTGACCAATGATCATACTTTTAACGGTGCATTTATAGCTATTATTCAGGAATTCTGCAACCCAAATTCTCTTAACTAATTTTCTGAGGACGTGCCATGTGCCAGGCAGTGATCTAGCTGTTGAGGCATATCTGGGTACAAGGTCACATCATTGCCCCTCACTGTGAGGAGAAACACCAACTTTGGAAGAACACAATCTGCTCATTAACAAAAGCCATAGAAGTAACAGAGTTCTAAAATGCTGCCTGTGTATCTATATAAAGAATAACCAGAATTCTGATGAACCCCTGTTCTAGTTCTCAAACCCAAATACAAACATCTGCAGTTCACATTTGGAGAAATAGCTTGTAGACATTGGGCTAAAGCTTTGTATGCATGATAGCCGAGGTAACACTTCAAGGAAGTAGTACCATTATCTCAATTCTGTAAATAAGAAACCGGGTTTCGACTAGCGAATCTGTTAAAGGATATAGGAAGTAGTAGTGCTGTATTGGGAACCTACATCTTATAGAGTATACTCCATGTTCAGTCATTCTGCAACACTGCCTCTTATCAGCTTGTATTAAGATCCCAAGTCTATAAAGTCCCTCAAATGTAATAATTGAGACCTGCGAAACCACCCTCCATGCGTTGAAATGTTAGCTGGTAAGAATCTTCAGAATTGCTGAAAGCTTGCAGTCAGGGAAAGAGCTCAGCTCACTGACACTCTAGCCCTGTGCTGTCCAATATGGAG
Source organism: Panthera uncia (assembly GCF_023721935.1). NCBI lineage: Eukaryota > Metazoa > Chordata > Mammalia > Carnivora > Felidae > Panthera > Panthera uncia. The sequence goes on along the minus strand of NC_064812.1, from coordinate 52,864,356 downwards.
CCCTAAGGGGCGCAGGGTGGCTCAGTTGGTTAAGTGACTCACTCTTGATCTCAGCTCAGGTCATGATCTCATGGTTAAAGAGATAGAGCCCTGAGTTGGGTTCTGTGCTGATGCCTGCTTGGGATTCTCTCTGTCCCTCACTCTCTGCCCCTCTCTCACACTCTTGCTCTCTCTCAAAATAAAAAAAAACAAAAAAATATACATGTAGCCATGAGCCACAGATGGATGTTGAGGACTTGAAATGTGGCTCATCTCAGTTGAGATGTGTTGAAAGTGAAATACATATTGGATTTCAGACTTGATACAAAAAAAGGTTAAATTCCTCTTTTTTTAAATATTGATTGCAAATTGAAATAACATTTTGGATATAGTTGGTTACCTAAATATTCTAAATTAAAAAAAAACTAATTTTACCTGTTTCTTTTTCTTAAGGTGTCAGGGGAAAATTTTAAATTATGTGTGCTAGCATTTTTGTGTCTGTGTTTTTTTATCGGATGGTGCTGCTCTAAACTTCCTTTTCTATTTGAATTTCCATCTTGCTTATTTTAGTCTTCATGCTAGAGTTCCTCTTCCATCCTCTTTTTCAACTTCGAACAATAGTATACACTTACACAACTCTCTCTGAACCAGACCCTGGACCAAGTACTATAAAAGTTTTGTAGTTCTTAGAACCACCCTAGATTATGTTCATTAACGATTGTTTTCTGCATTTAGATGAAACTAAAGCTCAGAGTCTAGGTAATGGTCCCAAGCCATACAGTGGATACAAGTCAGAGAACACATAGGAGCGCACGTTTATCTAACTGTAAAGCCTGTGCTTCTAGCCACCCGGCTCTAATGCCTACACTGCCTCAGTTTATGGACTGTGGAGTATTGCTTGCAGGATAGTAGGCTCATGTACCTTACATGGGTACTGTTCACATTTTGGGTGAGAGAATTTTCTACCGTGCTGGCAGATGGCAAGCATCCTACGACTTCGCATCCTAAGATCATGGCCACAGAATGCTCATGGCACCCATCAGCCTACCCCAAACATCCCATACACTTCCATATGTCCTATAAGGGTATGTACCATACCTGGTTGAGAACGACTGGATAGAGCAGTGTATCTCAACTCCATGTCACCTGGTGTCAGGTAAGCCCTTCTTTCTGCTAAGCGATCATTTAATGTCACTTGACCCCTTAGCAAAAGATAGAAAGTAGTGCCTTCATTGAGTATTTTTGTTTTCTTTTAAATGGTCATCTGCTGGAATGTATTCTGGCTAGTTCTACAACACACGGGATCTCTCGGGGAATCACTTTTACCCCAGATCTGTCAGGTCTCCTGTTTTCTATGCTTCAATCCTTTGTTGCTGATAACCTAGTAGACATTTCTTTATAGATGTCATGTTTAATTTCAAACTTGTTTAATCTTCCTAAACTATAATATGATGATGTAAGTGCTTGGGCTTTGGAAGCAGAAAGTCCTATAATCCAATTCTGGCTCCCTACCCTTTAAGAACTGTGTAACTCGGCAAATTACTTGACTTCTGATCCTTAGTTACCTACCTTCTTTGTAATAAGATACCACATTGTCTGACTCATAGCATTGTTCTAAATATTAAATGAGATAATGTATGTAAAGCACTTAGCCCAAGGTCCAGCACATAGTAAAGACCCAGTGCCTCTCCAGTACTGCTGAATAGAACTTTCTGTGGTGAAACGGGCTATAACATCCGCACTGTCCAATAGAGTGGCCACCAGACACATGTTTGTGGGTATTGAGCACTTGAAATGTAGTGAGTGCAATTGAGGAATTGAATTTTTTATTTTGCTCAAATTTAATCAATTAAAATGTAAATTTAAATACCCATGATGCTAACCTCATGTTTTCCAAAATTGAGTTTCTTAATTTTGATCCCAAACCTACTCCTCTTGCAGTATTCTCCACCTTAGTACGTGGAAATGGCATTTTTCCAGTTCCCAACATGAAAGCCTAGGAGTAATCTTTAATTCCTTTCTTTTTCATACCAAATCTAATCCGTAAGCAAATTATTTCAACTTTACCCTCAGAATATATTTAGAATTCAGTTACTTTTCACCTCTTCTGCAGATACCATCCTGGTTCAAACACCACCATCTCTCCTCTGCTCTCCTGTTGGCATTTTTATTCTCCCAGAGCTATCATATTAAAAAACAAGGTTAAAGTATATAATCCTCTGTTAAGAAGCCAAAGTCTTGGGGCACGTGGGTGGCTCAGTCGGTTGAGCATCTGACTTCAGCTCAGGTCATGATCTCATAGATTGTGAGTTCAGGCCCCGCATTGGGCTCTGTGCTGACAGCTCAGAGCCTGGAGCCTGCTTTGGATTCTATGTCTCCCTCTCTCTCTGCCCTCCCCCAACTCAGTCTCTGTCTCTGTCCCTTTCTCTTCTCTGTCTCTCTCTCAAAATATAAATAAACATTAAAAAAAAAATTAAAAAAAGAAGCCAAAGTCTTTACAGAGGTCCTATCTATCCTTGCCTGTGTCTCCCAACTTCCCAATTCCTCTCCTGATTTCTTCTCCTATCGCTCCCCTCTCACACATTTCCCTTCAGGCACTGACTTTTTTTTTTTTTTAATGTTTTTATTTATTTTTGAGAGAGAGAGAGAGAGAGAGAGAGAGAGAGAGAGGGAGAGACAGCACAAGTGGGGGAGGGGCAGAGAGAAGGGGAGACACGGAATCTGAAGCAGGCTCCAGGCTCTGAGCTGGCCACAAAATAGAGCCCAATGTGGGGCTCAAACTCAGGGACTGCAAGATCATGACCTAAGCTGAAGTCGGTCTCCCAACCTGCGGAGCCACCCAGGGACCCCAGGCATTTGACTGTTGTTGACACAAGTGTGCTCCTGCCTCAGGATGTTTGCACTTGTTGCCTCTGCCTATAACAGTCTTTCCTAAGGAATCTGCAACCCAGGTTTTTCAGCTTTCTCACCTCCTTCAGGTGTCTTCTCAAATGTTCCCCTAGGAATAAGTCATTCCCAGACCACGCTATATGTAATAGTTATCACGCCTCCCCCATACTCCCTGTTCCCCTACACTGCCCTTGTCCTTACCACCAGCCCCGACTAGCTATATATCTACTTAAAACTTTGGGTGGGGAGGGGGTTATTATCCGTCTCTCCCACTGGAATGTAAGAAGTCCATGAAGAAGGGACTTTGTTTTAACAGCGTTCTCTAGCACTCGATTAGTAAGCAACTTGGCACACAGGAGATACTCAATAAATACTGTTGAGTGATTAAATTCTTTAATTAATGACTTCTTTGTACTTGTTTAACACATTTTAATATTATTTAAGACCCTTCATGATTTTACTTCAATTTATTTTTGAAACCATATTTCCTGCCCTTCGCCCACACTGTTCAAATTTAATCTGGTCTTTTACTTACACTAGAATAGTGTGCTTGATAATGATAGAATACGGATGAAATAGGGAGTGAGGGATTCCATCATTCTTCTGAACTGGTAGGTCATGACATTCTGCTCTACCAGTAAATAGGTTGGCCAATTTCGATCAACGTGTAAAATTTATCTTACTACAGCTGAGTACGGCCAACAGACAATGTTTATCACACAGAACTTGATCTGAGTTGTTTGTGGAACATGGTGCAGATTAGATATAATTTACTACAAGTAAGATGGATTCATATAAATCAAACCCTCACCGAAGAAAAATATGCAGGCAAGAGATGACTTAACTTTTGGATTAGGTCTTTGAGTGCTACAAGGGCATGAACTGTTTTCTTCAAACACAATCTGAGTGCCTAAGGGTGAATGATTATGTTGAATCACAGCGGTGCAATCAGCCGTGCAATCTTTGTAGGCAATATGAGGTTTAGTTATATGCAAGTAGAATTATGTTGCCTTTATTGTCATTCAGTGGTTTCTTGAGTCTTAATCTCAACTGCTTTCCCCAAATCTGGTGTTTGTGCTATAATTTAAAAAAGGATGGGGTGGGCTGGGTGGCTCAGTTGGTTGAGAGCCCAACTCTAAGTTTTTTTTTGTTTGTTTGTTTGTTTTTTTTAATTTTTTTTAACGTTTATTTATTTTTGAGACAGAGAGAGACAGAGCATGAATGGGGGAGGATCAAAGAGAGGGAGACACAGAATCTGAAACAGGCTCCAGGCTCTGAGCTGTCAGCACAGAGCCCGACGTGGGGCTCGAACTCACGGACCGCAAGATCATGACCTGAGCCGAAGTCAGACGCTTAACCTACTGAGCCACCCAGGCGCCCCCCAACTCTAAGTTTTGACTCAGGTCACGACTCAAGGGACGCGAGATCAAGCCCTGCCTGTTGGGCTCGGCCCTGGGGGTGGAGCCTGAGGGTGAAGCCGCTTAACATTCTCTTTCCCTCTCCCTCTGTCCCCTGCCCACCCCGATTGCGCATATGTGCACTCTCTCAGAGTAAAATAATAAAAATACAAGTTTGGGAACCATGTGTTTACTACCTAGATTTTAATGCTGCCTGCGCAACTTCGGTTATTATTCAATTCCTGCGGCTTATTAATCAATGATTATTAGTGCTTGTTGTATTTGAAATTCACTTTTAAGTTTATGAGAATAATGATGGCTTTTTCCTGGGTTTCATGTACTCACTGTTTTCCTTTTCTGGTGTTGTCCTCTTAGAATTCACTGCCCTTTAGTAGGTCATGTGTGATGTGGATTAGTAGGAAGAAATGATGAAGCTGGTAAACTGGTTTAAAGAGCTGCGTGACACATGTTTTGAAATATTGTGAAAGGCAGGGTGGTATGACTTGTCACTGGTCCCACAGCAACTGGAAAATAACTCGAGTCTTATGACATCTGGTCTGTCAGACCAGTCACCAGATCATATGTGAACATTTCCTTGGGATCAAGTCCGTGGGCTCCTCCCATTCGTCCTTCTTCTACTCTGCACACTTTGAAAATGCCTGAGAAGAGAACAATGATACTTCTGGAAGAGTGCTTGCTATGGTGCTGATGTCACATGGTATGGTGAACAAGATAGAGCAGGGTCAGGGGCCTTTCCTTTTTCATGGAACTAACATCGTAGTGTGAGAAGATAGAATTGTGGACAGACAATTGTAACAGATGGCACAGAGCGATAAATGCAGCAAGAAAATAATATTAAAACAGTAGTGTGATAAGCAGTGAGTAGGGTTGAAGCTACTTTATATGGGATGGTCAGGGAAGGCCTCTCAGGAAGGGAATGTTTGAACCGAGACTTGAATAACGAGCAGAAAGTAAGCAAGTAAACACCTGGAAACAGAGTATTTTTATTTCCTCTCTAGGCAGAGAGGTTAGCGACTACAATAGCCCTAAGGGGGGGACAAACCAAGTGACAGAGTGACAGAAGCTTGTTGAAAGTGAAGCCATGAAGGGCACAATATAGTCTAATACTTGGGTAGGAAACAGAGCATGTGGGATCTGGGGTTTATCTGAGGGTCGGAAGAAACCATTGGAGGGTCTCGAGTAGGAAAGGGCAGAAGACAAAAAGATAAAATAATAAACTTAGTTTCACTTTCAGTAATAGAAAACTTGATATTTAGAAAAACCCTCTTACTAAAAACAATGGAAAATACTGGAAAAATATTTTTAAAAATGTCTTTAATGTGACAAAGAGCTAATAAAATAGTGAGGAATTATTTGTCATGGATCTGGGAAACGAGATTACAAGCCCAACTGACAGGGCTGGTTTTACCATGGAGCATTTATTTCTGGTTCCAGAAGTGGCTGAGAGGCTGAACTGTGTTTTTGGCAACAAATGAAACAATTGGCTTTTGTCTGATGGTAGATGAGCTGGCTTCATCTTCTCCCGAATTAGAAAAAGTGTTCCTAATAGTTGAAAATTTGGGGATGAGGATGTTCATCAGAGTGCTATGTACTCTAGCAGAGAATTGGAAGGCATGTAACTTCTAGAAAGTGGGGGATTGCTTAAATAATAATGGTATGAACATATGATAAAATACTAACAGGCATAAACAATAAAAGACTACTAAGATCTTGGGAAAAGCTTCATAATGCACTGGAAAGTGAAAAGAAAATTTGACTGTATTATGTACATGTTGTCCCATTGTGTAACAATATGTGCATATATGTAGAAAAACATAAAAAATGGTAACAGTGGTTATCTCTTGCTATTGGGTGATGTTTAACTTCTTATTTACTTGCTTCTCTAAGAAAAATTTAAAAACATTTTAATATAAATAGCTATATTTATATTTTTAATGATAAATGAATAATATATTAGAAAATACTACAGAAAAAAATACCACAGAAAAGTACAAAGAAGAAAATAAAAGAGCCCTGGAAGTCTCACTTCCATAGAATGTCAATATTAATATTTACTTATGAATATTCAGATAATTCTTTATGCATCTATGTGCATATAGATCCAAAACATTTCATACATGGGATCATACAAACCAATATTCTAGTCTTGCTTTTTAACTCAAATATTTACTTTTTAATTGAAATATAATTGAATATAATATAATTGAATATAACATTCACATTAGTTCTTTAACTTAAGTATTTACTTTTAAATTGAATATAATACAGTTGAATATAATGTAACATTATATTAGTTTCAGGTATACAACATAATGATTTGCTATTTGTATACATCACAAAGTGATCATTACAATAAGTCTAGTTACCATCTGTCCTCATACAAAGTTACCAGAAAAATTAAGTTTTTTTCCCTTATGATGAGAACTTTCAAGATCTATTTTCTTAACAACTTTTAAATATATAATACAATGTTATTGACTATAGTCATCATGCTGTACCTTTCATTCCCATGACTTATTAATGACTGGAAGTTTGTACCTTTGGATCCCTTTCACCTATTTCAGCCACACCCCAACATCCCTCCCCACTAGCGACCACCATTCTATTTTCTATATCTTTGAGTTTTGTTTGTTAATGTGTTATGTTTTTAGATTCCACGTTTAAGTGAAGTCATATGGTGTTTGCCTTTATCTGACTTATTTCACTTACTATATTACCCACTGGGTCCATCTATGTTGTTGCAAATGGCAAGATTTCATTCTTTTTATGGCAGAATAGTATTCCACTTTACATGTATATCACATCTTCTTTATTCGTTCATCCATTGATAAACACTTAGGTGGTTTCCATATCTTGGCTATTGTAAATAATGTTTCAGTGAATGTGGGGATGCGTATATCTTCAAATTAATGTTTTTGTTTTCTTCAGAGAAATACCAAGAAGTGGAATTGCTGGATCATATGGTAGTTCTATTTTCCCTTTTTTGAGGAATAATCTCCATGGTGGTTGTACCAATCTACACTTCTACCAGTAGGGCTCAAGTGTTCTCTATAACCACAGCCATGTCAGCATTTGTTATTTCTTATTTTTTTTTTTTTTAATTTTTTATTTTTTAATATATGAAATTTACTGTCAAATTGGTTTCCATACAACACCCAGTGCTCATCCCAAAAGGTGCCCTCCTCAATACCCATCACCCACCCTGCCCTCCCTCCCACCCCCCATCAAACCTCAGTTTGTTCTCAGTTTTTAACAGTCTCTTATGCTTTGGCTCTCTCCCACTCTAACCTCTTTTTTTTTTTTTTCCTTCCCCTCCCCCATGGGTTTCTGTTACGTTTCTCAGGATCCACATAAGAGTGAAACCATATGGTATCTGTCTTTCTCTGTATGGCTTATTTCACTTAGCATCACACTCTCCAGTTCCATCCACGTTGCTACAAAAGGCCATATTTCATTTTTTCTCATTGCCACATAGTATTCCATTGTGTATATAAACCACAATTTCTTTATCCATTCATCAGTTGATGGACATTTAGGCTCTTTCCATAATTTGGCTATTGTTGAGAGTGCCGCTATAAACATTGGGGTACAGGTGCCCCTATGCATCAGTACTCCTGTATCCCTTGGATAAATTCCTAGCAGTGCTATTGCTGGGTCATAGGGTAGGTCTATTTTTAATTTTCTGAGGAACCTCCACACTGCTTTCCAGAGCGGCTGCACCAATTTGCATTCCCACCAACAGTGCAAGAGGGTTCCTGTTTCTCCACATCCTCTCCAGCATCTATAGTCTCCTGATTTCTTCATTTTGGCCACTCTGACTGGCGTGAGGTGATATCTGAGTGTGGTTTTGATTTGTATTTCCCTGATAAGGAGCGACGTTGAACATCTTTTCATGTGCCTGTTGGCCATCCGGATGTCTTCTTTAGAGAAGTGTCTATTCATGTTTTCTGCCCATTTCTTCACTGGGTTATTTGTTTTTCGGGTGTGGAGTTTGATGAGCTCTTTATAGATTTTGGATACTAGCCCTTTGTCCGATGTGTCATTTGCAAATATCTTTTCCCATTCCGTTGGTTGCCTTTTAGTTTTGTTGGTTGTTTCCTTTGCTGTGCAGAAGCTTTTTATCTTCATAAGGTCCCAGTAATTCACTTTTGCTCTTAATTCCCTTGCCTTTGGGGATGTGCCGAGTAAGAGATTGCTACGGCTGAGGTCAGAGAGGTCTTTTCCTGCTTTCTCCTCTAAGGTTTTGATGGTTTCCTGTCTCACATTCAGGTCCTTTATCCATTTTGAGTTTATTTTTGTGAATGGTGTGAGAAAGTGGTCTAGTTTCAACCTTCTACATGTTGCTGTCCAGTTCTCCCAGCACCATTTGTTAAAGAGACTGTCTTTTTTCCATTGGATGTTCTTTCCTGCTTTGTCAAAGATGAGTTGGCCATACGTTTGTGGGTCTAGTTCTGGGGTTTCTATTCTATTCCATTGGTCTATGTGTCTGTTTTTATGCCAATACCATGCTGACTTGATGATGACAGCTTTGTAGTAGAGGCTAAAGTCTGGGATTGTGATGCCTCCTGCTTTGGTCTTCTTCTTCAAAATTACTTTGGCTATTCGGGGCCTTTTGTGGTTCCATATGAATTTTAGGATTGCTTGTTCTAGTTTCGAGAAGAATGCTGGTGCAATTTTGATTGGGATTGCATTGAATGTGTAGATAGCTTTGGGTAGTATTGACATTTTGACAATATTTATTCTTCCAATCCATGAGCAGGGAATGTCTTTCCATTTCTTTATATCTTCTTCAATTACCTGCATAAGCTTTCTATAGTTTTCAGCATACAGATCTTTTACATCTTTGGTTAGATTTATTCCTAGGTATTTTATGCTTCTTGGTGCAATTGTGAATGGGATCAGTTTCTTCATTTGTCTTTCTGTTGCTTCATTGTTAGTGTATAAGAATGCAACTGATTTCTGCACATTGATTTTGTATCCTGCAACTTTTCTGAATTCATGTATCAGTTCTAGCAGACTTTTGGTGGAGTCTATCGGATTTTCCATGTATAATATCATGTCATCTGCAAAAAGCGAAAGCTTGACTTCGTCTTTGCCAATTTTGATGCCTTTGATTTCCCTTTGTTGTCTGATTGCTGATGCTAGAACTTCCAGCACTATATTAAACAACAGCGGTGACAGTGGGCATCCCTGTCGTGTTCCTGATCTCAGGGAAAAAGCTCTCAGTTTTTCCCCGTTGAGGATGATGTTAGCTGTGGGCTTTTCATAAATGGCCTTTATGATCTTTAAGTATGTTCCTTCTATCCCGACTTTCTCAAGGGTTTTTATTAAGAAAGGGTGCTGGATTTTGTCAAAGGCCTTTTCTGCATCGATTGACAGGATCATATGGTTCTTCTCTTTTTTTTTGTTAATGTGATGTATCACGTTGATCGATTTGCGAATGTTGAACCAGCCCTGCATCCCAGGAATGAATCCCACTTGATCATGGTGAATAATTCTTTTTATATGCTGTTGAATTCGATTTGCTAGTATCTTATTAAGAATTTTTGCATCCATATTCATCAGGGATATTGGCCTGTAGTTCTCTTTTTTTACTGGGTCTCTGTCTGGTTTAGGAATCAAAGTAATACTGGCTTCATAGAATGAGTCTGGAAGTTTTCCTTCCCTTTCTATTTCTTGGAATAGCTTGAGAAGGATAGGTATTATCTCTGCTTTAAATGTCTGGTAGAACTCCCCTGGGAAGCCATCTGGTCCTGGACTCTTATTTGTTGGGAGATTTTTGATAACCGATTCAATTTCTTCGCTGGTTATGGGTCTGTTCAAGCTTTCTATTTCCTCCTGATTGAGTTTTGGAAGAGTGTGGGTGTTTAGAAATTTGTCCATTTCTTCCAGGTTGTCCAATTTGCTGGCATATAATTTTTCATAGTATTCCCTGATAATTGTTTGTATCTCTGAGGGATTGGTTGTAATCATTCCATTTTCATTCATGATTTTATCTATTTGGGTCATCTCCCTTTTCTTTTTGAGAAGCCTGGCTAGAGGTTTGTCAATTTTGTTTATTTTTTCAAAAAACCAACTCTTGGTTTCGTTGATCTGCTCTATAGTTTTTTTAGATTCTATATTGTTTATTTCTGCTCTGATCTTTATTATTTCTCTTCTTCTGCTGGGTTTAGGCTGCCTTTGCTGTTCTGCTTCTATTTCCTTTAGGTGTGCTGTTAGATTTTGTATTTGGGATTTTTCTTGTTTCTTGAGATAGGCCTGGATTGCAATGTATTTTCCTCTCAGGACTGCCTTCGCTGCATCCCAAAGCGTTTGGATTGTTGTATTTTCATTTTCGTTTGTTTCCATGTATATTTTAATTTCTTCTCTAATTGCCTGGTTGACCCACTCATTCGTTAGTAGGGTGTTCTTTAACCTCCATGCTTTTGGAGGTTTTCCAGACTTTTTCCTGTGGTTGATTTCAAGCTTCATAGCATTGTGGTCTGAAAGTATGCATGGTATAATTTCAATTCTTGTAAACTTATGAAGGGCTGTTTTGTGACCCAGTATATGATCTATCTTGGAGAATGTTCCATGTGCACTCGAGAAGAAAGTATATTCTGTTGCTTTGGGATGCAGAGTTCTAAATATATCTGTCAAGTCCATCTGATCCAATGTATCATTCAGGGCCCTTGTTTCTGTATTGACTGTGTGTCTAGATGATCTATCCATTTCTGTAAGTGGGGTGTTAAAGTCCCCTGCAATGACCACATTCTTATCAATAAGGTTGCTTATGTTTATGAGTAATTGTTTTATATATCTGGGGGCTTGGGTATTTGGCGCATAGACATTTATAATAGTTAGCTCTTCCTGGTGGATAGACCCTGTGATTATTATATAATGCCCTTCTTCATCTCTTGTTACAGCCTTTAATTTAAAGTCTAGTTTGTCTGATATAAGTATGGCTACTCCAGCTTTCTTTTGGCTTCCAGGAGCATGATAAATAGTTCTCCATCCCCTCACTCTCAATCTAAAGGTGTCCTCAGATCTAAAATGAGTCTCTTGTAGACAGCAAATAGATGGGTCTTGTTTTTTTATCCATTCTGATACCCTATGTCTTTTAGTTGGCGCATTTAATCCATTTACATTCAGTGTTATTATAGAAAGATATGGGTTTAGAGTCATTGTGATGTCTGTATGTTTTATGCTTGTAGTGATGTCTCTGGTACTTTGTCTCACAGGATCCCCCTTAGGATCTCTTGTAGGGCTGGTTTCGTGGTGACAAATTCCTTCAGTTTTTGTTTGTTTGGGAAGACCTTTATCTCTCCTTCTATTCTAAATGACAGACTTGCTGGATAAAGGATTCTCGGCTGCATATTTTTTCTGTTTAGCACACTGTAGATATCGTGCCAAGCCTTTCTGGCCTGCCAAGTTTCAAAGGAGAGATCAGTCACGAGTCTTATAGGTCTCCCTTTATAAGTGAGGGCACGTTTATCCCTTGCTGCTTTCAGAATTTTCTCTTTATCCTTGTATTTTGCCAGTTTCACTATGATATGTCGTGCAGAAGATCGATTCAAGTTACGTCTGAAGGGAGTTCTCTGTGCCTCTTGGATTTCAATGCCTTTTTCCTTCCCCAGTTCAGGGAAGTTCTCAACTATAATTTCTTCAAGTACCCCTTCAGCACCTTTCCCTCTCTCTTCCTCCTCTGGGATACCAATTATGCGTATATTATTTTTTTTTAGTGTATCACTTAGTTCTCTAATTTTCCCCTCATACTCCTGGATTTTTTTATCTCTCTTTCTTTCAGCTTCCTCTTTCTCCATAACTTTATCTTCTAGTTCACCTATTCTCTCCTCTGCCTCTTCAAGCCGAGCCATCGTGGATTCCATTTTGTTTTGCATTTCGTTTAAAGCGTTTTTCAACTCCTCATGACTGTTCCTTAGTCCCTCGATCTTTGTGGCAAGAGATTCTCTGCTGTCCTGTATACTGTTTTCAAGCCCAGCGATTAATTTTATGACTATTATTCTAAATTCACTTTCTGTTATATTATTTAAATCCTTTTTGATGAGTTCATTAGCTGTTGTTATTTCCTGGAGATTCTTCTGAGGGGAATTCTTCCGTTTGGTCATTTTGGAGAGTCCCTTGTGTGGTGAGGACCTGCAGTGCACTTCCCCTGTGCTGTGGTGTATAACTGGAGTTAGTGGGCGGGGCCGCAGTCCGACCGGATGTCTGCCCCCAGCCCACTGCTGGGGCCACAGTCAGACTGGTGTGTGCCTTCTCTTCCCCTCTCCTAGGGGCGGGATTCACTGTGGGGTGGCGTGTCCCGTCTGGGCTACTTGCACACTGCCAGGCTTGTGTTGCTGGGGATCTGGCGTATTAGCTGGGGTGGGTAGGCAAGGTGCACGGGGGGTGGAGGGGCAGGCTTAGCTCGCTTCTCCTTAGGTGATCCACTCCAGGAGGAGCCCTGTGGCAGCGGGAGGGAGTCAGATCCGCTGCCGGAGGTTTGGCTCCGCAGAAGCACAGAGTTGGGTGTTTGCGCGGAGCGAGCAAGTTCCCTGGCAGGAACTGGTTCCCTTTGGGATTTTGGGTGGGGGATGGGCGGGGGAGATGGCGCTGGCGCCTTTGTTCCCCGCCAAGCTGAGCTCTGTCGTCCGGGGGCTCAGCAGGTCTCCCTCCCTTTGTCCTCCAGCCTTCCCGCTTTCCGAGCAGAGCTGTTAACTTATGACCTCCCAGACGCTAAGTCGCGCTTGCTGTCGGAACACAGTCTGTCCGGCCCCTCCGCTTTTGCCAGCCAAACTCGGGGGCTCTGCTTGGCCGGCGAGCCGCCCCTCCGCCCCGGCTCCCTCCCGCCAGTCCGTGGAGCGCGCACCGCCTCGCCGCCCTTCCTACCCTCTTCCGTGGGCCTCTAGTCTGCGCTTGACTCCGGAGACTCCCTTCTGCTAATCCTCTGGCGGTTTTCTGGGTTCTTTAGGCAGGTGTAGGTGGAATCTAAGTGATCGGCAGGACGTGTTGTGAGCCCCGCGTCCTCCTACGCCGCCATCTTCCGGAACCCTCCTCTTATATTTTTGATAATAGCTATTCTGACAAGTGTGACATTATATTTCATCGTGATTTTAATTTGCATCTCCCTGATGATTAGTGATGTTGAGCATCTTTTCCTGTGCCTATTTGGCCATGTGCATGTCTTCCTTGGAAAAATGTATATTCAGATCCTCTGTCCATTTGTAATTGGATTATCTATTTTTTTTTGTTTTGTTTTTGAGTTGAATAAATTCTTTATATATTTTGGCTATTAACCACCTCTCAGATATATGCCTTGCAAATATATTCTCCCACTCAGTAGGTTGCATTTTCATCTGTTGATTGTTTCCTTCCCTGTTCAGAAGCTTTTTAGTTTGATGTAGTCCCACTTATATATTGTTACTTTTGTCACCACTACCTTTGGAGTCAGAGCTAAAAAAATATCATGAAGAGCAATCTCAAGGAGTAGACCCTCTATGATTTCTTCTAGGACTTTTATGGTTTCCAGTCTTCTATGCAGGTGTAATCCATTTTGAGTTGATTTTTTGTATGGTATAAGATTAATGGTCCAGTTTCATTCTTTTGCATGTGGCCCTCCAGTTTTCCCAACACCATTTATTGAAAACATTGTACTTTCCCCATTGTATATATATATTCTTGCATCCTTTGTTGTAAATCAACTGATCATATATGCATGGGTTTATTTGTGGACTCTATTATTCTAATGATCTATGTGTCTGTTTTTATGCGAATACCATACTGTTTTGATTACTATTATTTTATCATATAGTTTGAAATTTGGGAGTGTGAGCTCTCCAGCCTTGTTATTCTTTCTCAAGATTGTTTTGGCTATTCAGGATCTTTTGTGGTTCCACACAAATTTTAGAATTGTTTGTTCTATTTCTGTGGAAAAATACCATTGGAATTTTGATAGGGATTGCAATGAATCTACAGATTTCGTTTGGTAAGATGGACATTTTAACAATATTAATTCTTCCAATCCATGAGCACAAAATAGCTTTCCATTTATTAGTGTCTTCTTCAATTTATTTCATCAATGTCTCAGAGTTTTCAGTGTACAGATCTTTTACCTCCTTGCTTAAATTTATTTCTAGATATTTTAGTCTTTTTGATGCACTTATAAATGGGATTATTCTCTTAAATTCTCTTTCTGATAGTTCATTGTTAGTATATAAAAATGCAGGAATGGTGTGGAGGGTGGAGTGCTCACCTGCTGACACTTACAGGTTAGAGTAAGGATAAAAAAACGATGTCCACGCACACCTGCAATCAGCAAGGCAGAGGGAGAGTGTAAAGATGGCTCCCGCCTGTGCCTCCGACCCGGAGAAAGTTCCAACAAGCTTCTGCACCTCCAGCTAATGACTTAAGGTTAGCAAATGAATCTCCTTCACATATGGCCTAGGCATTTTTCAATCTGTTGCTTTTACGCTGGGTCCTGGAGCAAATACGTCTGTGTGTGAGCCTTCTAAGAGTGGAATCTGTCCCCTATGGTATGTTTCTCCTGCACGTGAACCCCACTGGTTTTCAAAGCCAGGTATTTTGGGAGCTACCTCTCTGGGGCAAGGCTAAGGGTTGGGGTGCCTGATGGTGAGCACATACCCTTCCTCCCCAGAGAGAAGTTCAGTATTTGTGAGGCCCCTCCTGGCTTCTTCGGATTGTAGGTTGCTGGGGGGGGGGGGGGGGGTTGGGGTTTTTGGAAAGACCTGTCTCGCTTGCTCTGCCAGTCTTGATGTGGCCTTTTTATCATTTGTTGTGGAGAATCTGTTCAGCTGGTTTTCAGGGTTTTTTTCTTTCAGAGAGAATTGCTGCATATGTGGCTCTCTCGATTTGTTGTGTCTGTGGGTGCAGCTGAATTCAGGGTCTTCCTTCCTAAACTACTGACTTGAACCACCCTATCCATGTTGTTTTTTAATTTCATAATATTTAACTTTACTTCAACTCTGTTATTTATTTTATCAATTGCCTAATGATAAACACTGAAGGTTTTTTTTTAAAGTTTTCAGTTATTAACTATGGTTCAATGAACATTTTTATACATTGATGTAATGGAATCTTTTAAAGATATTTAAGAAGTATTTACCCTTCAGCTAGACATAGGCCAGGTATTGCCAGGTTGCAGACAAGGCTGACCTCAAAAAGTTGTAGAATTTAGTAGTACCTGATTAAAGAAACGTCTACCCTACAAAATATTTTGCCTCCAAGAAGCACTTAAACTATTTTAACAAGGAACACATTTTTTCCTTTATACAATTAAATATCTAAAGGTAGGGAAATTCTGATTCTAAAGTCAACCCTCATGGACAAGTTAAAGAATCAATATTTTATTTATGGTGGGACAGTTTGGCTCTTTCTCGTTTGCTGGGCTTTATGCAAGACCATGGTGTTTACCTGGGCACAACTCCAAGGGCCTGTATTCTCATTCTCATCTGTGTGGATGGCCCTGCGAGGTCACGTGAAATCTGTTTGGTTATGCCACTGATTTCCTGGTGTTTTGTGTAGTTTGTTTCTTGCTTGGTTGGTGTGTTGGTTTATTACTTTTCTGAAAGAAACACAGGGGAGAAAAACCCCAGTGATATGTTTCAGAATTTCATAACAGTAGTAATGAAGATAGCGTTCACTCAGAAGTTTGAAAAGTTACATATAAGAGAACAAAGATTTCTTTCATGGTTTAGACAGAGTTGGTTTGACAAAGGTTTTCAGTAAATCACACAGCCAAATATAGAAGCAAAGCTTGCTGACTCAGTCTATTGCACTAACCACGAAATTCAGCTTCCTTCCTTAGCCACACAGGGCAGAAACACAGAGGGAGTGGGAAATATGCCACTCTTTCTGGAACAGGCAGACTTCTGGAAAACTGCCAGTTCTGGAGGTTAACCTGTGTAATGCATCATTTTACGAAATGCATACCACACCCAGAAACCTTGGAGAAATCATCATGACACAGATAAGATCATCTCAAAACTTTCTGATTTCATCTTGAAATGAGTAACATGTCAGTAGAAGTTTCTGATGATAAGTTAAATTCTTTATTCTGGAAATAGGAAATAATCCTAGAATCCTAGACAATTTAAATCAGTGTTGATTCTGTATGTTTGGGCAGATTCTGTATGATGGGGAAGTAATGCTATTTCAATTCCACATATCAGGGGCACAAAGACACATTAAAATAAGAAGTAAGACACCAGACCAGAATGAGCCAACACAATGTTAGTGAAGGCAATAAATCTAAGGGATGATTTCATAAAAATGTCATCAGAATATTTGCAAGTAGAGAATCACATTTTGTCTATCATGTCTCTTATTTCATTGTACCTAAGTTTTATAAACTTGCAGTCATTCGTTTTGATCTAGGAGAACTACTTTCTTTATATCAAGAACAAACTTATATACAAATTTCATATCTCATATACAAGTCATGTCTTCCTTATTGTATTAGTTTTGATTAGTTAGCTGATGAGGTCTAAGTGTCCCACCCCATTGTCAGTATGTTCGAGATGGATTGATTGATTAATTGATTCATTCACTTCAGCAAATGTATGTGGGGCCCCCACAATGTACCAGACATCATGCCAAGGGCTGGGGTATAAAAAACTGGATGAAGGTGGAAAGTTCTTGTCTTTATGGAGCTTAGAGTCAGCAGGGAGAGATGGACAAAACCCAAACTAACGTAGGAGCACCTGGGTGGCTCAGCCAATTAAGCGTCCCACATTTCATTTCGGCCCAGGTCATGATCTCACAGTTCATGAGTTCAAGCCCCACATCAGGGTTCTTTGAAGTTCTGTGCTGACAGTGCAGAGTCTGCTTGGGATTCTCTCTCTCTTTCTCCCTGCTCTTCGTTCGCTCATGCATCAGCGCTTGTTCTCTCCCTCCAAATAAATAAATAAACAAACATTAAAAAAGCTAGTGTAATAATTATAGATTGACACAATTGCTATAAAGGACGAAAAGGATGCTTGATGAAGAATAACAGCAGGAACCCATAATGGGTAAGGTAGGGACAGCCTCTCTGATGAGGAGAAATTTAAGCTTAATCCTGAAGGAAGAAAAGGAACCAGGCAGGAGACAAAGAGGGGAGAGAATTTTTAGCAGAAAGAGTAAATGGCCAGAGGATGGAAGAAACTTGATGTAAAGCCAGGTGGAGCCCCTGAGGAGGAAGCATTGTGCTGGGGCAGGTGGGTATGGACTGGGTCAAGCTCTGCTGGGAAGTCACGTGGAAAGTTTAAAAAGAGGTAGAGACACATATATCTCAATCCTTAGGGCCAGATATATTTTTGAATTCAGAATTTATTTTGCATTAAAAAAATTTTTTTTAATTTATTTCTTTTGAGAGAGAGAGTGTGAGTGGGGTAGGGGCAGAGAGAGAAGGGGAGAGACGGAGAGAGAATCCCAAGCAGGCCTCACGCTGTTGGCACAGAGCCGCACGTGGGACTGGAACCATGGTGGGGCTTGTACTCACAAACTGCAAGATCATGACCCGAGCCTAAATCAAGAGTCAGATGCTCAACCCACTGAGCCACCCAGGTGCCTCCAGAATTTGCTCTGCATTTTAGAATGTTAATATAATGCACAAATGAAACCATAAATTAACCCATATGTTACATAACTCTCCCAGAGGCACTTAGGGGTGGTACCCTATCATCAAACACATTAATATACCTGCAAGGAAACACGAATATTCACACAAAGGCTATGAACATAGTGAACAAAGACTATGTATGGCCCTGCATCAGTTTATCTCAGGCTTTGCTGCCAGATGAGTTCAGCTCCAATTAGATTTTGCCACCAACTAAATTATTTTAAAAAATCAGTTTTCAGAGCTTTGGATTTTGGATTGGTGGATGAGAGATTATGGACCTGTAATTATCCTCCCTTTCCCCAATCATTTGACTAACAGTAATTTATGTATTCAACAAATTATTTTTTTGAAGACTTTTCTTTGTGCCAGGTAGTATTTTGAATGTCCAAAAGAAATGACATTAAACATGGAGCGCCTGGGTGGCTCAGTCAGCTAAGCGTCTCACTTCGGCTCAGGTCATGATCTCCCGCCGGTTGGTGAGTTCAAGCCCCGCATCAGGCTCTGTGCTGACAGCTTGGAGCCTGGAGCCTGCTTTGGATTCTGTGTCTCCCTTTCTCTCTGCCTCTCCCCTGCTCACACTCTGTCTCTCTCTGTCTCAAAAATAAATAAAGATTAAAAAAAAAATAAAGAGTGGGCACCTAACCCACTGAGCCAGCCAGGCACCCCTACAGATATGTAAACTTTAAATGTTAATTTTTTACAGCACAATATTACTTACAACCACAGGACAAACCTGAATAAGCCAGCACAAAGCCTCTCGGTACGTAGGCTCATGTAGAAGAATCTAGTGCCAAGTTCTTGGTTAGAGGGTAGTGAGATGCTGGAATCTGCCGCCGGCTTCCCTGAAACTCCTTTAATGTGATGGTGTCCAAATCTTTTCAGAAATTCCTAATGCTCACCTTTGCCTTTGATAATTAATAGTTTATCTGCCTGTGATGAAATATTTGGTGTATAGCATACAGAGGAAACATAAGCAGAACCAAGAACATATGGATACTTCTGGCTCCAGATCATGAATTTCAGGACTACTCTTCCAGAAATGCCAGATACTGAGGTGAGAACGTCACATGGTTTCATTTAGTCCTAAAACCAATGAGGTAGATACAAATATTATTTCCTTTTTAAGAATCAAGGGACAGAGGTTTAAAAGCAGTTTGAAGTGGACACTGGAGCTGTACCAATAAAGAGCGAGGCATGCCTGGGAGTTTCTTTCCCCCCCAGCCGGTACCCTGCCCCCAAGGTGGAGAACAAGCAATGACTGACAGGTGTGGGAGTGTGAAAGCTCAGGTCCCTTGCGTCTAGTTAGGACAACTCTGAGATGTAGGTGACACTCCAGAGCTGCCCTGTGGATCAAGCTGAGCCAGCCCTCTGCAGAACCTTGCCTGGGATCACACCTTGTCTTGGTTTCCTCCTCTTCCTGTTCATGCTTCCCCTCCTCTCTTGCCCTCACCCTCTCACCCAAGTCTCTCCCAAGCACTTCCTTTAACGAAGTGCTTACACAAAAATTCTTGCCTTTGGGTCTGCTTCTAGAGAACACAGAACAGCCCTGCTGAGACCTGGGGAATTCCTGACCTAGGGGAACCATGAGAGATTAAAAAAAAAAAAAATTGATTGTTGTTTAAACTGTGATTTGACGTGCAGCCGTAAGTAGTTAGAACTCCCTCCAATACAGTAGGGACTTCTCCAGCTCTTCCTCAGCTGGAGCTATGGCTAAATTCATCATGATCAGGCAGACACATATTCCAGATTTAAAGTTTCTCTTTTCGCTGTAGGGCCTCAGCTAACACCACTAAGTCCCCACAGAGTGCCTTGTCTGAGAAATATCGCCTTGGGTCAGGGGACACCCTTTATGGTAAATGAGGTATAACAAAGTTTAAGGGACCATGGAACCCACTGATCCTACCGTAACCACCTCTTGAAGGCAAAGCTGAGAGCGGGGTACGATCCTTCAGGATGTGGTTTGTACCATAGAACAAAAGCCATTACTCACTGCTGGGTATACCCAAAGGGAGGAATATGGAGGTTCAGGAACTAGAGGCAGGAATAGGAGTGGCCCTGCTCACCATTACTCCCCGTGACCTACTTCTTGTTCCTCTCGATATGCTTTTATAGCTTCCTTTCACTCTCCCAGCTTGGGTGTACTTCCAGCAGCCACAGCTGTGGTTTTTCATGGCCAGACTGAAGGCATTCTACCCACACGTGCACAGGGCTGGATGTTCTTGAGAATTTCTGTTCCCCTCCTTTCCCCACCGCTGCTGCTGGCCTGGGTATGGGACACAAAACATAGCTCCCTTGCCACAAATTAAGACAACTCTGAGGCTGAGCTTGCTTCTGGACCACCCCCCCACCCCACCCCGCCACCGCCACTTCAAGACAGGCTCAGCGTGAGGTCTCATCCTGGCTCCTTTGACTCTCCTTCTTTCTGCCGTAGAGGACCCTCACCTAACTCACGTTCTAGGGTCACAAACAAAATAAGCGGTGGGATCAGGACCTACAGTTTATTTTATTCATTGTTTATCTGAATTTCAAATTTAACTGGGTGTCCTATATTTTATCTGGTAACTGTGTCAGAACACTAGCACAAGTCTGTCTAATCCCAGTGCCTATGCAATACTTTTAAATTAATAAATCGTTTTGAATCTGTAAATAAATTCAATGCACATATTACAAAATTCAAAAGGTTGTATAGTAAGCAATAAGTCGGCCTGCCACTGCTGTGCCCAGCCACTCAGGTCTCCTTTTTAGAGGCAATCATGGTAACCTGTTTCTTGTTTATCTTTCTGGAAATATTCTTTGTTAATGCAGGAATAATTTTTGTGTGTGCATCTCCGTAGTTTGCTTTATTTGTTTAACAACCTATCTTGGAGATAGGTCCTTGTCAGCACATGTAGCGCTCCTTGTTCTCTTTAATAATTACACATTACTTTAAAAAGGCTCAGTTAATAGTCATCTGGATTGTTTTCAGTTGTTTGCTCTTATAGATAACCCAAGTCCAGGCTACATTGTTTTATTCCATTTAAAGAGATGCCAAAATCTAAGTGCAGTTCAGCAGGCTGAACTGCTAAGTGCTCCTAAAAGGATTGAGAGATGTAGTTTACTTGATAATAAGGTAGAACAAATTTCAGTGGATGCTGTGCGTGCTACCTAACATTTAAAATTATTCTTCCCCCAATTAGTGTGCTAGACTATTTTTAGTGAATATGAATACAGGTCTGCTCCTGATGCTTTACAATAACTCCCCAAGAAGACTAATGACTATTTCCCCATACAAATACCGTTATTACTCACAATAGGAGTGGGAATTCATGGCATTGTATTATTTTCATCTGGAAGTCAGTGCATTTTCTGAGACTAATGGATAGTGAGTGGAATGCCTCCTGCTAAAATCCAGTAAGACAAGAGTGGGTTTTAAAAGCACAGTTTCCGGGATAAGAAGGTCCTCTAAATCAGTACCACTCCTTTCTAGGAAGGCAGCCTCAGAGAAAGTGGAATAGATAGATGCCAGGCAGGTTCCCGGAAGATTGTTTTGCTAGCATGTAACGGAAGGGAAGATCTATTCCAGGGCAAGGGGACACAGGTCCAATTTGCTCCGGGTAGAGCCAAATGATGGGTTTAGGGGTTACAGGAAATTGACAAGAGCACATAGTGTGGCATATTGTCAAACGAGGAAGTTCTTGCTGGCTGAGAAGATGGTGGGAAAATGGGGTGATGGTGTGGTATGCGTGAAATTATTATTAAAGACTAATGTTTATTCAGGAAAGCTTTCATTGGGTTAGAAATGCTCCCTGCCCTCAGCGGGAAATTTGATCAACTGTATTTAAGCAACATTTTCCCAGTACAGTTGATCAGAAACTTTTTGTTGTAAAATGCCAAATAATATCTTGTGAAAAACAGGTTGAGAAATTTTTATTGCGAAAATAACATAAAATACTGGACTGATAAATCAACGACTCTGTCTTGCGATGTACAATCCTTCTATTTGATTTTTATCTCACTTATTGGCACTATCTTAAGAGTATCCCTTTGCCTCCGTGGCCACTTTTTGGCCAGCAAGGTTTGTAAAATCAAGGACTCAAGCCTGCCAAATTCATCCACAGGATTTCCCAAGTATCAATGTCTTGTCAACAGATAGACTACTTTAAAATATTACTTTTGTGTGTTATAAAACAGTAGTTTCATTTGATTTACTCTTACCTACTTATTTCTTTAACTTAGTGTAAAGTTGTTCTGTGTCAGAGTCCAAGATTATTTTCTGGAGGTCAAATAAGCCTGCACTAAAAAATGCAATTGTTAAATTTCCTGGGAGCTGATATTATGGTTGTTAACTGGTGGTAGGAGTAGCTTGCCCATTCAAGATAAAATACTAACTTGTTAGCGTGGCGTAAAAGGTCGAGTGCTTTTGTTTCTAAGGTGGCTTGGGAATAGTGCACCCAGATCACCACTGGTAATGGAGGTTTAGCAGGACAAATAAAGATAAAACAAGCAACTTGGGCTAATGTCTTACTTTCCAGTTATAAATTGGCCTTAGGTCTTGATATTTTCATAACTGGGTCATTCCACAAACCTACTGGAGAATTGTAACAATGGTTTTGCACTATTTTATTTGTAGTCACAGCTTAAGTGATTTGCTCTTCCTGTTTTCTATGCCTACACCCTAAGAGAGAGGATTCGTTTACATTAGTTTGTCATCATAACATGCAAAAGTTCTTATTAGGCAGTATCATTCGAAGCTACTGCAAAAGCCATCAGATACCCTCAAGTTCAAGTTCAATTTGGAACTTAGTGCCTCTGGAACTAGCCTAGTTCTCAACTCTGTTAATCACGTGCAGTGTATTAGCATTTTCGTCTCCTGATACACATGTCATGGATCCTAGCAAAAGTCTCTCTAAGGAATTTCTTGCCCTTTCTGTCCTTGAAGGTGATATAATGATTGTGGTCATGGGAACCCAGAGATTCCCACCTGCTACTTCAACTGATCTCCCATTGCCCTTCTGTTTTCCTCATGAAAAGTAGGTGACTTGCTTTTCTCCAAATATTCTATGCTTTTAACTTGCCGCCATGTTTTGTACATGTACTTCTCTTCTGCTAGAATGCCGTTCCTTTATCACACAATAAATTCTTCTCAGATTTCCATGTTTGGTTAAAGGGGTAACATTTATACATTATCTTTTCTACACTATCTTTCATGTTCACTATGAGGCTCAAAGAAAACTTCAATAGCCATGAAAAAATTAAGATTAGAGATTAGAATAGTTAGTATATTACTTACAAAATCAGTAGCTTCTATAACATACAATCCTTGAAATATATAATTGTTCAAATAGGTATGATAGAAGTTTCTCTCTCAATATAAAGTCCCAAAGAGGTCAGTGGGCAACTCTCCTCCAACTAGTGATTCAGAGTTTTTGGCTTGTTGTATCTTCTAGATTCACCATCCCTAACACTTTGCTATCTGCAACCACTAATGGAAGAAAAAAAAAAGGGTGAAAAAGATGTAACCACTTTTTAACAGCCATCATCTAGTAGTAATACACATCACTTCCACTCATTTCTATTCATTAGTACAGCTCACGTGGCCCAACCTAAATGTCTCGAGTTTGGGAAGTATGGTTCCTGACTGGGTGACAGTTTGCTGGTGACAACTGCTGTGCAAGGGAAAGCATACATGTTGGTGATGACAGTTCGCTATCTCTGCTACAGTTAATATTCGTATGTTTGCAAATGACATAAATTTCAATTTAAGAGAGCTTAAGCAACATGTTGTTTTAATGAAGTCACTCAGGGGGCTGTTCTGTGATGCCTAGGAACATCTACAGGGATCAGACAACTCTGGGGAACTTCAGATATGGGACCTAGACACAGAATGCCTACATGGTTATCTGTTGTCTTTGTTTTATCTGCTTGTTAGCTTTGGTCTTTCACATTGAAGAGCAATCGCTTCCCACATGGTAGGGGTGGGAAGTTAGCCAACTCCAGGCTTACAGTCTCCAAGTTTAGTGACTCCAGGGGAAAGTGAGAATATGTGTTTATCCATTTTGCTGTGTAAAAATCCCAGGGTAAGCGGCATCTGGGTGGTTCAGTCAGTTAAACATTTGACTCTTGATTTCAGCTCAGGTCATGATCTCATGGTCGTGGGGTCAAATCCCATGTCAGGCTCTGGGCTGAGTGTGGAGCCTGCTTGGGATTCTCTCTACCTCTCCCTTTGCTCCTCCCCCTGCCCATGCTTGCTGGCTTACTCTCTCTCTCTCTCCCTTTCTCTCAAAAATAAATAAATAAGCATTAAAAAAAAAATTCCCAGGGACAGACTCTGGCCAATTTGGCTCATATGTTCCCCCTCTGGACCAATTACTGTGGCCACTGCTAAGAAGTGCTCTGATTGGCTAGGCTGGAGTCCTATGTCCTCCACATTTTGGCAGTGGCAGGCATTGTGATAGCAGTTGTATACATGACAAGGTTAAGATCAAACTCTCCAAAGAAAGGTAGGAGCGGATATTACCAAAGAATGGATAAAAATTTTCTGGGTAGGACAAAAATAAATAAATAGATATTTACAGAATATTACGGATGTTTTGTACAAATTAGGAATAATGAATTGAGACTCTGAGATTTTATTCTAAAAATCAGTTTTCTGTATATTTCCCTAACTTCTGTAATAGTAAAATAACTTCAATTTGATAGTAACCTAAAGAAAAACTTTAGTCCTGCCCATATTTATGTTTGTTGCCAAATGTCAAATTTCATTTTATTTGATGTTTTACTTCACCATACCCTGAAACTTTTATAAGGGGCCATAATGTAGGACTGAGACAAAAAGTCCATTTTCCAATTGCACGTGAGTCAGACATAGGATAACCATACGTAGGTTTGCCGATGACAGTCCTGTTTTAGACCCGTTGTCTTATGTGAGACAACACATAAAGATGTGAGAAATTTTACAAAAGTATATTAGGAAATAATTTCACTATTTCACTAAATTGCCCCTATTTAACATTGTCTTCCCTGAATTACCTATGTTAAAATATGAATCCAAGGATTTTACAGTGCTTCCTTAGGCGACTTCCTTGGGATATTTAGCCAGGTCTAATGGGATCTCTATAGGACTTTAGATTCCTGTTCCTGGAACCTTTAGCAAAAGTAAAAGTGAAATGGATTATAGACAAAATAATTGGAGAGAATAAATTTCTAGAAATTAAAATTATGTTGCTTTAGTAAATATTTTTCATTAAATAATACCTATGTGTAGGTGCATATTCTTGACTAGATTCTAGTCTTTCTTGTAGGCTAGCTATACTCCCCCCTTTGAGGAATAGGGGATAAAATTTTTATTCTTTGGTTTTATAATGAGCATTATTATATATACTAGGTGCCATTTTCTGGGTACTTGGAATAGTCATGAAAAAAGTGGACAGTGGAGCGCCTGGGTGGCTCAATTGGTTAGCGTCTGACTCTTGATTTCAGCTCAGATCATGACCTCACGGTCATGAGATGAAGCCCTGCATCACCCTCTGATGGGCATGGACCTTAAGATTCTCTCTCTCCCTCTTCCTCTGTCCCTCCCATGCTCTCTCTAAAATAAATAAATAAATGAATGAATGAATAAATAAATAAATAAATAAATAAAATTAAAGCCGACATGGGGTGCCTGAGTGGCTCAGTTGGTTAAGCATCCAACTCTTGATTTTGGCCCAGGTCATAATCTCAGGGTGGTGGGATCGAGCCCCACATCAGTCTCAGGGCTGGGCGTGGAGTCTGCTTGAGATTCTCTCCCTCCCTCCACTCCTCCCCCACTCCTCTCTCCAAAAAAAAAAAAAAAATTAAAAGTGGAAAATGTTAATGTCTTCCTAGAATGAGATTTTTGTGGGGGAGACATAATAAACAAATAAGTAAATATATACTACAGTATCAGTTAAAGATATTGGTTCTGAAGAAATACAAGGCTATGTCCTTATCACAAATTACTTTTTTCTCTTTTAGGTTTACTACATGGGTTTCTTTTGCTTACAGCCAAAGGAGTCTTTTTTTTTTTAATTTTTTTAACGTTTATTTATTTTTGAGACAGAGAGAGACAGAGCATGAACGGGGGAGGGGCAGAGAGAGAGGGAGACAGAATCGGAAGCAGGCTCCAGGCTCTGAGCCATCAGCCCAGAGCCCGACGCGGGGCTCGAACTCACGGACTGCGAGATCATGACCTGAGCTGAAGTCGGACGCTTACTGACTGAGCCACCCAGGCGCCCCCAAAGGAGTCTTAATAATTATACTCCTATCTAAAAAATTTCTTATTAGCATTCACCAATTATATTTCAAATTGTGTTTTCATACTTTACCAGCTGATCTATTCCAGGAGCTCTCAAAAGTTTATTAGTTATTGAAGGACAATTCCATTTTGCTTTTAAATGTCTATTTTTTATTTTTGAGAATGAGGCAGAGTGTGAGTGGGGAAGGGGCAGAGAAAGAGGGAGACACAGAATCCAAAGCAGGCTCCAGGCTCTGAGCTGTCAGTACAGAGCCTGATGCGGGGCTCAAACTCATGAACTGTGAGATCATGACCTGAGCTGAGGTCAGATGCTTAACCAACTGAGCCACATAGGCACCCCACTGAAGAACAATTTCTGACTAGCATCTAGAAGTGAATTAAGAAGCAATAAACATAATCATAAACCACTTCTCCCATAACATTTTGTCCCCATCTGGGAAAATTTTTCCTCCCATAGTCAATCTAAACATCTCTTTAAAATGCAGGTCATCTACCTTTTTAGATTTATTTTTAGCCAGACGACATAAGCAAAGTATAGCCAGTAGGTTTCTGCACCCTATGCATCCTTGGTCTCACTCATGTGACACAATTAACATGGAGCCTACCCACTTGGATCTTAGGAAGAGTATGGCCCTGGTTCAGACCAGGATCCTTTCTGGAGAGAGATAGGTAAATCCTAGGGATAAGGGCTCACTGGACCAGTTCTTGGCGACAGCATTGTACATTCCTCTGAAATTTATCTATGTTCAATTTATCCTTTCTTTTTGAACAGAGGTCTGAGAGTATGGATTCTGTGAAAATGTTGCTCAACTTCTAGAATAAACCATAACACTTTAGTTATGTTTGTGGTAAAAGTGGACCTATGATGGGATTAGGTGGTCCTCAGTACTCCCAAGTCTCAGGGTGGATCTCATAGGCAGTGGGCAGTAGTTATAGCATACTTTTGAAGAGTTGAATGGGGATGAGGACTGGGAGAGAATCCAGCTATATATATTTACAAGAGTCTATTACCATAAGAATATGCCCCCTTCATTCTGGAAATAGAACAAGTGCTGTGTAAAACCCACCTAGCATATTTTCCACTGGCTTACATAATACTGCCATCCCAATGGTGTGTGCACTTACATATACCATATGTCATATTACATATCTCACACATATAAAGTTTATGGCATTTGTGGACCCAGTCCATGCATAACTTAAAACCTTATAATTTTATTTCAAAAAGCCGTAGGGTAAGTGAAAGAATATGATGGCCAAGATGGCTACAGTGTTGGGTTATGAACTAGATTAGAGGAAAACTTCAGCAAATTGGAGAAGCATGAAGCAAATAGGAGTACAGAAGTAGGTCAGCTTCTGCTGCTTTAGCTGAAGACTAGGGCCCACACCACTTATTCTGTCTGTAGTCCCAAGTTCTAAATTCCTGTTACTAGTCTTTAATCTTGGTAACATAAGCCATCCAAAATCACTATTTTGAACTTAGTTACTGGTGGTGTAATTGGCTAGATATCTTGAAAGCCTTCCAGATTTTTATCTACATCATCTAACTATGCTGGATAAACAACAAAATAAATCATTTTAAATCTATAGTTGAGCCAGTAAGAAAGTAAGTCAAATCTTGAAAGCACAAGAATAAAGCACCTTCAATGGATATATCATCCAGACATAAAATCAATAAGGAAACATTGGACTTAAGTCCATCTGATCCAACATATAGTTTAGCAGACATTTCCAGAATATTCCATCCAATAACAGCAGAATATACATTCCTGTCATGTGCAAATGGAACATTCTCCAGGATACATCATATATTAGGCCATTAAACAAGTCTTAATAAATTTAGGAAGATTTAGATATTATCAAGCCTCTTTCCAACCACAATGGTACGAAACTAGAAATCAATCACAATAAGAACAACAAATATGTTGAAAGTAAACAACATGCTCCTGAGCAACCAATGGATCAAAGAAGAAATCAAAAATAAATTAAAACAAAATATCTTAGGAGAGGGGCACCTGGGTGGCTCAGTCGCTTAAGTGTTTGACTTTGGCTCAGGTCATGATCTCAAGGCTCGTGAGTTTGAGCCCTACGTTGGGCTCTGTGCTGACAGCTCGGAACCTGCAGCCTGCTTCAGATTCTGTCTCCCTCTTTCTCTGCCCCTCTCATACTTGCACTCTGTTTCTGTCTCTCTCTCTCTCTTTCTCTCTCTCTCTCTTTCTCTCTCTCTCTCTCAAATATAAATAAACATTAAAAAGGAAAAAAAAGGTACACTTAGGAGAAACAAAAACAAAGGGACAGTATACCAAAATTTATGGGATGCGGCAGAAGCGGTTCCAAGAAGAACATTTATAGTAATAAATGCCTACATTAGGGAAAAAGAAAGATCTCAAGTAAATAACCTAACCATACACCTCAAAAAGCAGGAAAAAGAAAAATAAAATAATCCCAAATTTAGTACAAGGAAGGAAATAACAAAGATCAGAGAGTAAATAAATGACAGAGACAAAAGAGACAATAGAAAGACCAATTAAACTAAGAGTTGTTTTTTTAAAAAGATAAAACAGAAAACCTTTATCTAAATTTATCAAGAAAACAGGAGAAAATTATATATAAAAGAAGAGACATTATAATTGATACCAAGCAAATACAAAGAATCATAAGAAACCATGATATATAATTATATGCCCACAAATTGGACAAACTAGAAAAAAATGGATAGATTCTTAGAAACACACAACCTACCAAGACTAAATTGTGAAGAAATAGAAGATCAGAACAGACTGATTACTAGTAGGGATATTGAAAGGATGCCCACTGTTACCACTTTTGTTCAACATAGTAGGAAAAGTCCTAGCAGAGCCATCAGACAAAATAAAGAACTGAAAGGCATCCATGGGGCACCTGGGTGGCTTAGTCGGTTAAGTGGCCGACTTCAGCTCAGGTCATTATCTCATGGTTCATGAGTTCGAGCCCCACGTTAGGCTCTGTGCTGACAGCTTGGAGCGTGGAGCCTGCTTCAGATTCTGTGTCTCCCTCTCTCTCTGCCCCGACCCCCCTCACGGTCTGTCTCTCTCTCAAAAATAAATAAACATTAAAAAAAAAATAAAAAATAAGAAAGAAAGAAAAGGCATCCAAATTGGAAAGGAAGAAGTATATTATCTCTGTTTGCAGATGACATATTATATATAAAAAACCCTAAAGACTCCAGCAAGTAACTGTTAGAACTAATAAATTCAGTGAAGTTGTAGACTATAAAATCAATATACAAAGATCTGTTGCATTACTATTCACTAACAGATAATGATCAGAAAGAGAAATAAGAAAACAATGTCATTTACAGTTGTATCAACAATAATAAAATACCCAGGAATAAATTTAACCAAGAAGGTGAAAGATCTATACACTGGAATATATAAGATGTTGATGAAAGAAATTGAAGAAGACACAAATAAATGAAAAGATATTTCATGTTCATGGATTGAAAGAATTAATAAAATGTACAAACTATCCAGTACAATCTACAGACTCAATGTAATCACTATAAAAATTCCATTGGCATTTTCCACAGAAATAGAAAAAAGAATTCTAAAATTGCATGGAACCACAAAAACCCTAAATTGTCAAAGCAATCTTGAGAAAGAACAAGCTAGAAGCATTGTACTTTCTCATTTCAAATTATATTCCAAAACTACCATAATTAAAACATGAAGTATTTTCATAAAAACAGATACATAGATCAATGGAACAGGATAGAGAGCCCAGAAATAAATCCATGCATACATGGTCAATTAATTTATTACAAAGTATCCAGGAATATACAGTGGTTAAAGGGTAGTATTTTCAATAAATGGTGCTGGGAAAACTGAACAGCCACACGCAAAAGAATGAAACTGGACCACTATCTTAAACAATACACAAAAATTAACTCAAAATGGCTTAAAGACTTAAATGGATTAAAAATGGGTTAAATTAAAAATAAACAAGGGGGACTACATCAAACAAAAAAGCCTCTTTCTAGCAAAAGAAACTATCAATAAAGTTAAAAGGCAACCTATAGAATGGGAGAAAATATTTGCAAAGTCTCTTTCAATAAGGGGTTAATATCTATAATCTACAAAGAACTCCTACAACTCAGTTGCAAAAAATAACTCAATTGAAAATGAGCAAAGAACCTGAATAGACATTTTTCCAAAGAAGACATACAAATGGCCAATAAATACACGAAAAGGTGTTTGACATCACTAATTATCAGAGAAATGCAAATCAAAATCTTAATGAGCTATCACCACCTGTTAGCATGGCAGTTATCAAAAAGATGGGATAACACATGTTGGCAAAGATATAGAGAAAAGGAAACCCTTGGGCACTGTTGGTGGAAATATAAATTGACATAGCCCCTATGAAAAACACTAAAAAGTTTCCTGAAAAAATAATAATAGAACTACCACATGATCCAGCAATCCCACTTCTGATAAACAAAGGAAATATACCATTATCTCTAGAGATATCTCTACCCTCATGTTTTTTGCAGCATTATTCACAATAACCAAGATGTGGAAACAACTTAATTGTCGGTCATTAGATGAATGGATAAAGGAAATGTGATATATACAAAATATGTATTGATGTATATGATAACATATTAATATGTAAGTGTAATTATTTATATCAGAAAGAGAATATTATATAGAGAAGAATATTATATATATAAATTAGCCTTAAAAAGAAGGAAATCCTTTCATTTTTGACAACATGGATAGACCTGGGGGCCATAATACTAAGCAAAATAAGTCAGACAGAGAAAAACAAACACTGCTTGATATCATTTATATGTGGAACAGAAAGAAAGAGAGAGAAAGAGGGAAAAGAAAGGGAAGGCAGGAACGAATGAAGGAAGGAAGGAAGGAATGGAGGAAAAAAGAAAGAGAAAAGCTTAACTCATAGAAACAGAGAGTGAAAAAGTAGTTGTCAGGGGCCAGAGTCAGGGAAGTAGAGAGAGGTTGGTAGAAGGTGTACAGACTTTCAGTTATAAGACGAATAAGGTCTGAGAATCTCATATACAACATGGTGACTACAGTTGTTAGTATTGTATAATTGTATTTAGATTGTATAATTGAGATTTGCTAAGACAGAACAGTTATGTTCTCACCAAAAAAAAGTAAAGAAGGTAAATAGATGATAGATGCGTGAATTTATCTGGTGAAGATAATCTTTTCACAATGTTTGTGTGGATCAAAGCATCACATTGCACTCTTTAAATATCTTCCAGTTATACCTTAGGAAAGCTCAGGAAAAAAAAGGGAAAAAAAGTTACATCAGTGTTTCTCAATCTTCTTTTCATTATCACCCCCTAAGGAAACATTTTGGACTTTTTTTTCCCCTAATTGCCCTTACCCCCTATGAAATGTTAATACCACAGATATTCTTTACATTTGTTTATGTTCTGTGGCTCTTCAGAGGGCCATAAACCATTGTAATATCTAAAAAAAAACAAACAGAAAAAAAGAATTTACACCCAAGAACCCATTTTTGCAGGAAGGGCATATTGTCCCCTTGGTGAAGCTCTGCTTTCAATGTCATCATCATTAGTGGAATTAGTAAACAGAACCCTGAATTTATAGTCACTTGCCGAGTAAGAGGGATTAGAATACTGACTCTACCTTGTACTATCTCTCTTATTTTAGCAAAAGTATTCAATTTCCTCGGATGTCAATTTTCTCATGTATAAAATAAGGTAAAAGAATAAGCAAACAAAGAAACAAGATGGGAAATATTTGCCTAACATCACAGGGTTGTTGTGAGAGTAACTCTTCGTGAGATAAGTTTATTTATCGAGATAGGACTCACCGCAAAAGATTGCCTATCAGCGTTTTTACCAGTCTTGATGACATTAACATAGAAAGCACCTCAAGTGTTTGCACAGTAGTAATAGGAATGTGGCACTATGCTCTGCAGTTCAGTTGAGCATGCAAGCAGATGATAACGGTTTTTAGTGGAATTTGTTGAGACACAAAGGAGTACTCATGCCTATTGGAGGAAAAAGTCACAAAGGGAAATCTTGGAATATTTTCCCTTCAGAAGCTTTGAAAGCAGTAGCAAATATTGCTTGACTCCACTGAGTTATTTGCAGTGAAGGACTGGATTGCAAACCATTCCTTCTAATATTTAATTCATTGCTTTTCTATAATGAATGTAATTATCTTCAGGCAACTTAAGATTTCGATGTAAACTTTTATTTCCAACCATGGTTTATTAAGTATTACACCTAAATTATAAGCTGAGTTGGTCTAAAATAAGTTAATTAAGTTGGTCGTATAAAATCCATTTAACTTTTAACTCTCTACAACTTCTGAAATACACCGTTTGTTGAAAAATAATAACACGTGTAACATTTATTGAGCACACAGTGTATACCAGGCCCTGGACTAGGCGTGTTACAGTCATGGTTTTTGATCCCTATAGCAACACGAAGAGTTAGTAATGCATACTGTATTATTATCTACAGTTATCTACTGTAGCAAAAGTCATTTTATTTACTCCCAGTTCTGGGTGTCACCTAGGCTGTTCTGCCAGTATTGTTTAGGGTCACTCATGTGGATTCAGTTTGTGAGCTGGTCAGCTGGGAGCTATTTGGTCTAGAGAGGATCCTCTAGAATGCTTTGTCTTGGCTCCAGGTGGTCTCTCTTTCTCCAACAGGTCAGCCTGGGCTGTAGGATCCCAAGAAGGCAAGATGGAGGCCGTATGGCTTCCTAAGACCAGACTCGGCACTCACTCAATGTCACTTCCATTGCATTATACTGGTCGCAGCAGAGTCACAAGCCTAGCCCAGATTCAGGGAGTATGGAAGTAGATTCCACCTCTTGACGGTGCCAAGGCTGCCAAGAATCTGTGGCCATTTTTTTTTTTCATTTTTTATTTATTTTTGGGACAGAGAGAGACAGAGCATGAACGGGGGAGGGGCAGAGAGAGAGGGAGACACAGAATCGGAAACAGGCTCCAGGCTCCGAGCCATCAGCCCAGAGCCTGACGCGGGGCTCGAACTCACGGACCGCGAGATCGTGACCTGGCTGAAGTCGGACGCTCAACCGACTGCGCCACCCAGGCGCCCCTCTGTGGCCATTTTTAAGCCACCGCACATACTCTCACATAGGAGCTATTTGTTATTTGTTTGAAGAAATATCCAAGCAAACTCTTATTTACTTATTACTTTTTTACTTTCACCATCTTCAGCATAGCATGACAAAGAGGTAGGGTGAAGAAATAAAAACCTGTAACAATTTCATGAATGTAGTGACCCAAACAGAAGAATAAAATTCTTACTCTTGAAATCTAAATGAGCTCTGAGTTTTAGAGATAAGTTAAACAGACACAGTTGAGGTATAGACACTGCCTCCAAATGTTGCTTGTGTAATGAATTATCCTGTTGAGAGTAGTGAATAAGGTTGGACCCAGACCAGCATGGAGGTTTAGGCAATGCTTGGTGCTCTGGAGTCTTGCTTGCTCCTGATCTGAGACTGTGTGATAGGCCCACTTGTGAATAGAAAACTGCTGGGGAGTGGGGGGCAGTCATTGGGCCTATAGTTCTTGCATTTAAGAAGGTGATAAATCTTTATTCATCAGTGGATGGACATTTGGGATAAAGAAGATGTGACATATATATACCATGGAATACTACTTGGCAACGAAACAGAATGAAATCTTGCCATTTGCAACGATGTGGATGGAACTAGAGTGTATTATGCTAAACAAAATAAGTCAGGCAGAGAAAGACAAATATATGAATTCACTCATGGAATTTAAGAAACACAACAGATGAACACAGGGAAAGGGAAAGAAAAATAAGATAAAAACACAGAGGCAGGCAAACCATAAGAGACTCTTAAATACAGAGAACAAACTGAAGGTTGCTGGAGGGAAGGTGGGTGGGGGGATGGGTTAAATGGGTGATGGGCATTAAGGAGGACATTTGATGTGAGGAGCCCTGGGTGTTCTATGTAAGTGATGAATCACCAGTTTCTACTCCTGAAACCGAGACTACACTGTATGGTAATTAACCTGGCTTTAAAAACAAACAAACAAACAAAAACAATGATAAAATTTTTAAAAAATGAAGGTGGGAAATCTGAGATTCAGAACTAAAAATGTAGAGATAACAAGCTAGAAAGTGTTTGGTTTTAACCTCCTTAATTTAGCAGAAGGTAATCAAGTAAGACCTACAGGCCAAGGTGACAAAGTAATGACACTAAAAGCAATAAAAGAAAGGACATGTATGTTCTTGGATCTTTTCTCTCATCCTCATTTCCTCATTTGTGCAGGAGTGCAGGATATGGTGTATGCTTTGACTTTGACGAATCCCCATCCTGCCCTATAACCCGCACCCCCAGCCTTGCTGTATTTGGGGGACTTGTTGAATGAACGATGATGAAGGCACTTTGCACTCCTGGACATGGGAGGAGGTCTCACTTGCTGAATGTGCCCATGCCTGGGTCCTCTTAAAAGATTTTTATCAATGACATGAATGAAGCCATAGAAAGAGGGCTCTCACATTTACTAAGAACATAAATCTGGGAGGGTGTGACAGACACTACTCGTTGTCTCTGAGTACCTGTTCTCACCCTCTTACTTAATAATATAACTGTTCTTTTTTTTTTTTTTTTAATTTTTTTTTAACATTTATTTATTTTTGAGACAGAGAGAGAGCATGAATAGGGGAGGGTCAGAGAAAGAGGGAGACACAGAATCCGAAACAGGCTCCAGGCTCTGAGCTGTCAGCCCAGAGCCCGACGCGGGGCTCGAACCCACGGACCGTGAGATCATGACCTGAGCGAAGTTGGACGCCCAACCGACTGCGCCACCCAGGCGCCCCTGTTCTTTTTATCCTGAACTGTTGCTCAGAATAGAGATAGCATTTTTCAGCCTCTCTTGTAGGTAGTTGTGGCCATGTGGCTATGTTCTAACCAATGGATAAAAGGTACTAGAGGCAAAATTCTGCTCCCTATAAAAAATGATTTCTCAAGGCACCTGGGTGGCCCAGTTGGTTAAATGCCTGACTCTTGATTTCGGCTCAGGTCATGATTTCATGGTAATGGGCTCTATGCTGAACGTGGAACCTACTTGGGCTACTCTCTCCCCCCTCTCCCTCTGCCCCTTCCCCACTCACCTGCATGCACACTCTCTCTCACTCTCTCTCTCAAAATAAATAAATAAACATTAAAAAAATCATTTCTCAAGGGTCTGTAAATCAAAGTGTCGCATGGAATGGCACTTTGGGGCGGTCGTCTTAAATCAGAGACCAACTTTTTGGCTCTTTTCTACTTCTTGTTGGCTGGAGAGTGGATATAACAGCTGAATCTCTAGCCTTCATGTTGAACTATGAAATGAAGGAGGTGTTTAGGACAATAAAACCAAGTTGAAGGGTCAGCATCCCTGATGATCGGAAAGTCATCATTCCAGTGCTGAAGTGTTTACCTATGGTCTTTGTTCACATAAGATAGGAACGCATTTCTATGTTGTTTACATTATGGTGTCTTAGTGTCATGTTATTTATAGCCACATCTAATCCTGATTAATCCAGAGAGCTTGCTTCTGTGCTGAACAATGAAATCAATATCAAAAAGCTCTTGACAGACTGAAATGAAAGTCAAAACTGTTGTGAAATAAAGATGAAATAAAATGTAAATGGCAAGAAGAACTGGCTAAAGAGTAGTTCATACACAAAAGCCATGAGCGTGTGTTAGGGGAGGGAAGCTGGCAGACGTAAAGTTGATGTAGGTGAACAGCCTAATGAGGCTGTTGAAAGCTAATCCTATGGTTAGGTTAAATTAAATTGTACAGACCAAGAGAGATTAATACTTTGTTTTCAAGTTTATTTATTTATTTTGAGAGAGAGAGAGCATGCAGGAGGGGCAGAGAGAGAGGGGGAGAGAGAGAATCCCAAGCAGGCTCTATGCTGTCAGCACAGAGCCTGACGTGGGACTCAAACTCATGAACCATGAGATCATGACCTGAGCCAAAATCAAGAGTTGGATGCTCAACTGACTGAGCCACCCAGGTGCCCAAATACTTTCAATTTCGGTGTTGGCATAGCACTTCTGGAGTATTGTGCTCACTTCTGAGCCCCATATTATTCCCAGTGATAAACTAGAGAGGGTCTAAAGGGCAAACAGGATAGCATAGGGTCTGACAGCCATATCACAGTCAATGGAAGGGACTGTGAAATATTAGCTTGGAGAGGGGAACGTGTAGGGAAATGTAGGGAAAATGTATCTTCAAATATTCAAAGGGTCATTACATAGAAGACAGAGTATGATTGTTTATTTGTTTTTCCCCAGAAGGCATACTTATGATCAGTGAATGAAAAATACTAGAGGCAAAATTCTGTTTTGTAGAAGAAACAATTTCTCAATAATTAGGCTGCCTTGAATGAGAATGCACTGCTTTGTGAGGTGTTAGGTTTGATCATTCTAGAATCATGAGTGCTAACCTTTATCCTGTGCATTCTATGGGGCAAGCACTTTGTTGTTGTTGTTGTTGTTGTTGTTTTAAGTTTATTTATTTATTTTGAGGGACAGAGTGTGCTGGAGGAGCAGAGGGAGAAAGAGAGAAAGAATCCCAAGCAGGCTCTGCACCGTCAGCACAGAGCTCAGTGCGGGGCTCAAACTCACCAACGGTGAGATCACGACCTGAGCCAAAATCCAGTCAGATGCTTAACCAACTGAGCCACCCAGTCGCCCCTGACGCAAGCACTGTATGTGCTATCTCATTTAGTCCTCACAAACCTGTGAGGCAGATTCTATTTTTATCTGTGTTTTAAAAATTTGCAAGTTGGTCGAGGCTTAGAAAAGTCAAGTGACCTACCCAGCATCATCTGCCTGGTGAGAGGCGGAACCAGGCTTTGATGCCGCCCTGTCCCCCACTCATGGAAGTGGTCAGGCGTGGGCTGGGAGAAGGGGAACGTCAGCGGCAGTACCGTAGAAGTCCTCAGTTAAGCCGCCTCTGGAAGAGTCTCCATTTCTTTATCTTGAAAGCACTTTCTTAACTTTAGTAGGAGTAATGAGACTCAGTGGGTATAGTGGGAGAAAACGCCACTGGCTTTGTCTCGGGCCCTGTAGGTGAAAAGGGGGAATCATGAAACAGGTAGGGGAATGGATCAAAACATGCAAATGGAAATCTTGACTCTTCTGCTTTCTAGTTTGTGTAGTTTGGGACAAGGCACGCGGTCTGTTTGAACCTAGTGTCTTCATGAGTAAAATTCAAATAATTACGCACAACTTGCAGGGTTGTTGTGAGAGCTAAACATAAGTAGCTTGGGGCCTATTGCCGGGCAGATGCTCAAAACTGGTCACTAAGTATCACTGACATCTGGCAGGTACTGATGCCCGTATTGCAGCTAGAAAAATTCAGATACTGGGGTTCCTCCAGGATTTAAAGGAGAAATTGAAGCTCAGTTAGACTACGTAATTTTCATAACGCCTTAGTCACTACTTGGCTAGCAATTTAGGACTTTATTCTTTAGGATAAAACTGCATTTCCCAGGCTCACCCAAAATTCGGGTTCTGTTTGTGATTTAGGTTTTATCTCTCAGAGATACTCATGTAAGACTTGAATCCGTGGAAAAAAAAATAAGTGGTAGCAGAGACACGAAGCTGATGGCATGTAAGTGTTGGGGAAACACACAAAAAAAATCTCCTGAAAACTCAGAAAACCTCTCCACATAGGTCTAAAAGAAAGAAAACAGTTTTATTATTGATTAAGCATAAGCTAGAATGCGATATGAATTGCAGACAATCCTCTAAGAGATTGCAAAGACAGAAAGCAATCTGACCGTTTTATATAGCCAAGCAGACACAACCCATGCCTTACGTGTTCTCAAGATAAATAGTAACTCATCCTTAAGTGAGGCCTGGATGGCACCATTCGCCACGCACAGTTGATCCTAAATTCATCTAGGAATTGGGGCAGGCAGGCACCTGGGTTTGCGCGTTGCCTTTATCCAAAGGGAAACTAATCTCTCGTATCATTATGACAGGAGGTAAGTTTGCAACGTGGAGACAGGTGCCAGCTGAAATTAGGCTCCTCCCCTTGCACGGAAACTGGAACATAGGGACACTATCTTCCCTGATGATTATATTTCAAAGAATTGGTTTCCAGGTGCTTGAGGAAACATTCCTGGGTTATAAAATTGGCTAGAGGCGTATTTCATTTTTAAAAAGAGTTACATGCATTTTAAAGAAGCAGAGAAGTTACAAGTTTTCTAAAGCAAATGCTCTAAGAAAAGGGAGAGGGAGAAGTGCGTCACCTTTTTCAATAAGAAGAATCAAACTTGTTTTTCCTTATTTTTAATTTGCATTTGGCCTCATACAAGTCTTCACGTGTGCACGGTCTCAACGCCAACAGGTTGGGGTGGTGGCTTCTCTATCCTCTGACCCCAGACAACACCTGCAGGCAATACACTTTCCCTAGAACATGGCCAAGCTGCTGGGCCGAGACTGCATCTTCCTGACTTACTTCCTGATTATGACAGTTAGCAGTCCCCTGGTGGGCCCTTCAGCAGGGTTCATCTGAGGCATCCCGGAGCTTGCTCCTCCTTTTCCAGTGAGTTCGTACGCGCCTAACTCAATATGGTGAGTCCCTTTCTTCTTAAGGGAGTAGTGTCTGTTTTCTACAACTGAACTCCATCTAATATAAAATCTAATAAAAATGATCACCTAATAAGCCACAAATCTGTTTTAGACAAAGTCTCTTTGACAGTATTGGTATAAACAGAAGATGTCTAGAATTCGATACTTGAGATGATTTTGCTAGTGAAATAAATATTCTAACAGGCATAGGTAAATACCTATTAATTTTAGGTTGTTTTATGGATAGTATCAAATAGATGAGACTCAGGTGTGGTTTTAGTTTGGGAAACTTAGCACATTTCCTTGGCAGAGATTTCTTTTTTTCTTTCTGTTTTCATCTTCACATACTAAAACAAATGCAGTTTTTGAGTAAGGTTATCCAAAGCATAAGGAGATTCAAAAATAAAAGGGTTATGGCTAATCTGGGATTTTCCCGTTCCCAAGTCTCAAGGAACAATCCTTTTTCATATACTAGTATTTAATTCTTCCCATCCTTATGGACACATCCATCCCTTATCAAGAGGTAAAGGCTAATTCTCTTCCCCTTGAATCTGTGCTGGCCTTATCGCTTGCATCGAGCAACGGAATGTGACGGAAATGACCTCAAAGCCTGATCTAGTCCTTAAGGAGCCTAACAAAGCCTGCCTTTGCTTTCTCGGAAGCCAGACTTTGTTAAAGAAGTCAGACAATTTTGTGGAAGAGAGGCCACTTGGAAAGAGCCCCAGGAATGTGAGGCTGAAGGGCCAGGAGGTAGACCGGCCCTTCCAACCACCCTCTGAGGTGGCAGGCATCGCTAGGAATTCACACATGCTGGCCCTTCCCTGGAAAGCCCTGCACTCTCTTTTCCTAACATCCCTGCTTATCCTTCAAGACTCAGCTCCAGTTTCACTAATTTTAGGTCTCTCGGAGAAGCCTGGAAATGTGATGGCTATTGCCCAATTCTTCTAGCCTAAGGGTAGAGTGGGAGAGATAAAGGAGGCTTCACGTGGAATGTTGAAATCATTTTCTATATATTCATTATTTAGGAAATGATTACTAGTTGCTAGTACTACTAGTATAAAATACTAATACAACCACATACTGGGAACTATATGGAGAGAAGTGCTATATATATTATTATGCAACGAATAGTATATATGAAATTTGTATAGTTAATATTTGAATTACTATGTAGTAATAAAATTAAATAGGCTATGTATGAATAACGACTTTATAATAGTTATTATTATGTGTGGCACTCTACCTATTAATGTAATAGTTATTTACTAAATAATAGTAGTTATTAAGGGATGGATAAAGGGCCAAATATCATAAGGCAATAAATAATACTTGGATAGTTAATCTTACCTTATAATTATATAAAATATCTATTTCCTAGGGCTCAAAGCCAAAACCCATAGATAATCTGCTTCAACTTTGTTTTTTTAAAAAAATTTTTAATGTTTATTTCTGAAAGAGAGAGAGAGAGAGAGAGAGTATGAGCTGGGAAGGGGCAGAGAGAGGGGGACACAGAATCCAAAGCAGGTTCCAGGCTCTGAGCTATCAGCACAGAGCCCACCGCGGGGCTCAAACTCATGAACTATGAGATCGTGACCTGAGCCGAAGCTGGACGTCCAACCCACTGAGCCACTCAGGCGCCCTTCAACTCTTAACTATCATGCTTTCTTAGTGTAGAATTTCAGCCTCCGTTGACTAATCCCTCTAGCTGTGCTGACATTCCTGTGCATTAGCTTAAAGCAGTTTCTATTTAGTGCCCAGGACTTTTGAAAAAATCATACTAACAGTCAATAAAGGAGCAAGATTATGTTAATCTAGACTATCCCACTCTACCATGGTATGTCATAGTAAAGACGTTAAATAATTACCATATAACTGATAAAATATGGAAAGAAAGTTACAAGAAAAACAATATTGTCTCATGAAATCTTATTGGACCATGATGGGGCATCTCAGTGCCCTTGTCTTCCAAGCTGGAAACAGATACTGTGCCTCAAAATGATCATGCTAATTAAAGAAATAATGACATGTCAGTGTAGAATGTTCCTGTTTCTGATTCCTCCCATCTGTACCTAGTTAAGTGTTGATGTTGTCCTCATCATGTACATGTGCCAATCAACACACTCAGTGGCCGCAAAGATATAGGTGAGCTAATGATGCCAATGACCAAGTCCCTTACCAGTACCTCCCACAAACGTGTTCTCTCCCTTTAAAATCCTCTCACTAGAATAAGAAGCAGTAATAGTATAATGTTTTGACTTCCACTAGTTTCCAAGAGTTAGCAGAGAGAGAACCCAGTAAATTAAGGTCCAAAGGTAACTTTTTTCCAGCATCTACTATAAACTGGGCTCTTTGAGTTTTAAGGCACAGAAATTCATTCAAACTA
Organism: Panthera uncia; assembly: GCF_023721935.1. Taxonomy (NCBI): domain Eukaryota; kingdom Metazoa; phylum Chordata; class Mammalia; order Carnivora; family Felidae; genus Panthera; species Panthera uncia. The sequence continues at coordinate 52,823,216 of NC_064812.1, read as the reverse complement.
GAGAAGATAAATTGGGAAGGTAGGTGGAAATAATTTAGGGCAGCAGGAAAAATTTTTTTTAAAAAGAAATATACACCATGACCAATTAGGAATTATTCCTGAAGTGTAAGGATAGTTCTACATATAAAAATTGATCAAGATAATATGCCATATCAAAAAGGAATGAAGGAAAAAAGAACATCTCATTCTCTCAATTGACGCAGAAAAAGCATTTGACAAAACCTGGCACCTCTTTCATGATAAAAACACTCAACAGGACAGATTGAAGGAAGATTCCTCAACATAATAAAGCCCATATATGAAAAATCCACAGCAGACATCATACTCAAGATGGGAAGCCTTTCCTCTAAGATCCAGAACATGGCAAAGAAACACAGAGAACATCTGATTTACAGTTTAATGCTTGGTTTAGTAAAAGTTAACAAAAACAATTAATATTATTAGTCTGTGTTAGTACAGAATAAAGCGCTGGCCAATCTTCACCTTTTAACATATTAGCATTCCTAAATAGGCATAAAATCCCCTTAGTGGTAACCAAGTACCGGGCAGGGGAGTGGCCGATCCTGAGCTCTGTCAGTAAGTGGGTGTGCTGTCTGCAGAGAATTTAAAATGATAATGAAATCATCTAAGTGGTCTGCTTTTGAAAATCACCATGTACAGGAAATGTGAACAGACTTCATGATAAAATACCCTACCTGGAAAAAGACTGTTTTTGGTCTGGGTTCTAAACAGTTGTGATGATTGTGGAATTTTAATAATAAATGTAAGTTTCACATTAGTTCATTTTTATTACTTATCCCTTCATAAACATTGAATTCTGGGTGGGAGCTATTTGAAGAACTCCTTAGTCATATACCTGATCACCTACCTATCTGCAGATTCAAGTATATGTGTTCATTTTGAGGGCAAGGTTGTAATGTTTGAACTCATTTGGGGTGGTTTCTCTCTCTACATATCCCTGAGTGTAAATCATGAAAAATAATGTAATTTTTCTTTTTTGTGTCAAAATTAAGGAAATGCAAATTTATTTTTTATTATTTTTTTAATGTTTGTTTTTGAGACAGAGAGAGACAGAGCGTGAACGGGGGAGGGGCAGAAAGAGGGAGACACAGAATCTGAAGCAGGCTCCAGGCTCTGAGCTGTCAGCACAGAGCCCGACGCGGGGCTTCAACTCACAAACCGTGAGATCATGACCTGAGCCGAAGTCAGATGCTCAACCGACTGAGCCACCCAGGCGCCCCAAGGAAATGCAAATTAAAACTATGAGGAGATAACAGTAAACCCCACCAGAATATCTAGAACTTAAAGAATGAATAGGGGCGCCTGGGTGGCTCAGCTGGTTAAGCTTCCACCTCTTGATTTTGGCTCAGGTCATGATCTCACGATTCGTAAGATCGAGCCTTGAGTGGGCTCAGCACTAATAGTGCTGAGCCTGCTTGGGATTCTTTCTCTCTCCCTCTCTCGCTGTCCTCCCAGGTGTGCATTCTCTCTCTCTCTCTCTCTCTCTGTCTCTGTCTCTGTCTCTGTCTCAAAATCAATAAGTAAACATTAAAAAAATAACTGAGAACATCAAGTGTTGACAAAGATGCAGAGCATTGCTGGTGATCTATACCTCTTTGGGAAAATTGTTTTGTATCTACAAGATTTGAACATATTCATACTCCATGACCCAGCAATTACTCCCCCGAGCAAACATCCAACAGAACTGCGTATGTACACCAAAACACAGTGAAAAATGTTTGAAGCAATATCATTTGTGACTGCCTTGTACTAGAAATATTTCAAACTTCTGTAAAGAGTCGAATGAACCAATCAATTGTGGTAGATTTATACAATGGAATAACACACAGTAATGAAGGAAACGCTGCTGTGCTCAACAACCATAATGAATCTCAAAAATGTAGTGTTGACCCATAGAAGCCTTAGACAAAATGATGCATAGTTTACAATTCCACATATATAAAATACGAAAACTGGAAAAAATTCTTCTGTGGCATTAAAACTCAGGGCAATTCAGACAGTTTAAATATGGCCTGGGAGGGGCATGACGATTTTCTGGGCTTCTCAGAATGCTTGGTTTCTTGACCTAGCTGGTGTTTACATGGATGTGTTCCCTTTGTGATAATTCAATAACCTGTACTTTTGCATACCTTTCTGAATGTATAATTCAATAAAAATGTTTATTTAAAAAACATGGCCTGGGCACCTGGATGGCTCAGTTGGTTAAGCGTCCTACTCTTGATTTCAGCTCAGGCCATGATCTCATTGTTGGTGATATTGAGCCCAGGGTGGGGCTCTGTTCTGTGTGTGGAGCCTGCTTGGAATTTGCTCTCTTCCACTCTCTCTGCCTCTCTCTCTCAAAATAAATAAACATTAAAAAAAAAAAATAAACATAGCCAACCATTAGGGTATAAACAAAAGATCTCACAGGCACTGCATTTTGGGGATATGATTATACGATCTGATACGGGTGGCATATCCTACAGATAGAAGTCCCCTTAAGAAAATCTGAAGCAAAGAAATCCATATTTACAAGACAAATTAACCAAGAGGAATGTTATTTAAGCAGTATTAAATACACCTTTTAAGAAATAATTCATTCTTTCATTGTGCATGAAAATGTCATGTGATTTTCAAATATTTTATTCCAATACTCAGAATCTATTATGTAATTATTTTTAAGTAAACTAAGTATTCCACCCTACACCTCACCTCTCTCTTTTTTTTTTTTTTACTGGCATATTTAGTTTATGAGATTCTAATGGAGCATCATCACCATCTTTAGTATCATCATCATTATCCCAGCGCATTTTCATCATGCTTAAGAGTAACAAAGAGCTTTTAGGAAGGCAAGTATTAGACTCACATTCTGCATTAGCAAACAGATTCAGACTGGCTAAGGTTGTTTTCATGTCGCACTCCTCATACGAGGTACAACTGCACCTTAGTCTAGTAGCCTCTCTTCATTAGCTCTTGAATCTGTCAACTTTCTTGATTTCAAGCCACATAGACCTACTCTGTTACCTCAAGTCAAAAAGAGAGGGGAAGGAAGGAAGTAAGAAGGAGAGAAGAAAGAAAGAAAGAAAGAAAGAAAGAAAGGGCAAAGGGAAAGGAAAAGAAATGATGCGGAATCCATCTGGTCTTCGTGTTGTGCTGGGAAGACTCTGAAATCCAAAAAGATTCCTGCTCTGGATTCCACATCCCAGGAACGAGGTTCGATGGGTTGTTTGGGTTTTATGCCCACTCCCTGACTATCATAAGGGACCGGGAAGGATTTGAATCCCTTCATTCCTGAGAGGAGGCATTTAGCCTTGGAGAATTTCCCAAAAGGGATATTAGAGTTAAGAACTTCCCCTAATGGGATATTAGGGTGCTGCTGATGATCAAGGTGAACGGGAGTCTGAGGGATGATGTAGGTAAGACACAAGGTTATAATCAAATTGACTGCACAGACATTTAAAGTTGCTTTGTAGACTGAACTGATTCTCAGTTGGTTTTTTTTTAATGTTTTTATCTATTTTTGAGACAGAGAGAGACACAGCATGAGCAGGGAAGGGGCAGAGAGAGAGGGAGACACAGAATGTGAAGCAGGCTCCAGGCTCTGAGCTGTCAGCACAGAACCCGATGCGGGGCTCGAACTCACGAACCGTGAGATCGTGACCTGAGCCGAAGTCGACGCCCAACCGACTGAGCCACCCAGGCGCCCCTGATTCTCAGTTTTAACTAGTGAAATACAAAATAAGGTTCATGTCAATTATCTTAAAGATTTAACAGGGTGAAAAGCAAATAGAGCAACAATAACAACAGAAAAGCTAATGGATATCTAAGAGAATATAAAACAGCAGTCAGTAATTCAGGGACTACTGGGTATTTACACAAAGAATACAAAACCACTAATTCAAAAAGATCTGTGTGTCCCTATGTTTACTGCAACATTATTCACAATAACCAAGATAGGGAAGTAACCTAGGTGTCCACAGACAGAGGAATGGATAAAGAAGATGTGATATATATATTGGAATATTATTCAGCCATAATGAAGGGTGATATCTTGCCATTAGCAACAACAGGGATGGGCCAAGAGTATTACACTAAATGAAATAAGTCGGATAAAGACAAATACCATAGGATTTTCCTCATATGTGGAATCTAAAACAAAAAACAAAAAACAAAAACAAAACCCAAATAAATGAATAAGCAACCAAAAAGTAGAATCAGACCTATACATACAGAGAACAAGGTTGGCTTGGGGATGGGCAAAATGGATGAAGAGGGTTGAGAGGTATAGGCTTCTAGTTACAGTATGAGTAAATCACAGGAATAAAAGATACAAGGAACACAGTCCATGATATGGTGATATCATTGCATGGTGACAGATGGTAGCTATACCCGTGGTGAGCACAGCATAACACAGAGAGATGTTGAATCACTATGTTGTACACCTGAAACTAATGTAACATTGTGTGCCAACTATGCTCAAAAAATAAAAAATAAAAAAACAAACCAAAGCACAATGAAATAATGCAGTGGCCACAAAAGAGGTCAAGGCTGCAGCAGTAGTTTAGGAAAACAGCAGCTGCAATAGTTTAGGAAAACAGGTGGAATTTTAAAAGCATGTATTTGTTTGTACTTAGGGCTGGGAATATGTGAGTCTTCGATATAATTTTCAATATGATCAATATAGTTTTGAATATAATCATGGTTGAGATCATTGTGAATATTATTTTGCTGGAGCTGCCATGACAAAGACAAAGTGGCTGAAACAACAGAAACTTATTATCTCACAGTTCTGGAGACTAAAAACCCAAGATCAAGATGTCAGCAGTGTTGGTTCCTCGTTAGGACTTAGAGGGAGAATCTGTTCTTTGCTTCTCTCTCAGCTTCTTTGCCAGCTTTCCTGGCAATCGTCGGCATATCACTTGGATCTCCACCTTCATATGCATATGGTGCTCTCTATGTGTGTGCGTCTGTCTCTGTGTCCAAATCTCCTCTTTATATAAGTACAGAAGTCATGTCCACCCTAATGACCTTTGCATTCTGAGGTACTGGGGGTTAAGGTTTAAACATCTTTTAGGGGGACCTAATTCAACCCATAACAGGGAGGATGCTTGTTATCAATCAAGAGTAATACTTCGTAATTTAGAATATCTTTTTCTGGGGACCATGGGGCGCCTGGGTGGCGCAGTCGGTTAAGCGTCCGACTTCAGCCAGGTCACGATCTCGCGGTCCGTGAGTTCGAGCCCCGCGTCAGGCTCTGGGCTGATGGCTCGGAGCCTGGAGCCTGTTTCCGATTCTGTGTCTCCCTCTCTCTCTGCCCCTCCCCCGTTCATGCTCTGTCTCTCTCTGTCCCAAAAATAAATAAAAACGTTGAAAAAAAATTAAAAAAAAAAAAAAAAAGAATATCTTTTTCTGGGGACCAGAAAGCATGTTCAACAATGCTTCATTATTAGGAACAGCTTGGTTTGTGAGAAGGTCAAGGATTTTACTAGGCTCAAATGACAACACCAAGGCTGCAAATACTATGCCCTGAGGTCGGACCTTTGTTAATTCTAAGTTCCTAATTTCATGTTTATTGCAAAACATAAAGTTCTTTCATTGAAAAGTATTGGCTTTGCTATTTAACACCTTTGTTTTATTTAGAGAATTCATCCCTTCATTTAATCTGTTTTCCCAAACTTGAGGATTTTGCTATTGTTAGTAATTTTTGGTCCTTAAGTATGATATTGTTGGTAGGGAGGCTTCATAAGTTTAGAATTTTACAATGACAGCTAACATTTATTAAAGCATTATCTAAAAAAATATTTTTTTTCTTAATGTTTGTTTGTGACACAGAGACAGAGCATGAGTGGGGGAGGGGCAGAGAGAGAGGGGGAGACAGAATCCGAAGTAGGCTCCAGGCTCTGAGCTGTCAGCACTAAGCCCAACGCAGGGCTGGAACTCACAGACCACGAGATCATGACCTGAGCCGAAGTCGGAAGCTCAACCGACTGAGCCACCCAGGCGCCCCTATTAAAGCATTATTATGTGTGTCAGGAGCAGAGTAAAATCTTTATACAGATTATCTCATTTAATTCTTGAATTATTCTCACTTTACACATGAGGAAGCTGAGACTGGACAGTTCCATGGAAGTCAAGTTCTGTAGCTATTAATAGTGAGAAAGAATGTGGACTCAGGCTGAGTCTAAAGTCCCACCATCATCATTATACAGGATTGCTAATTAAACAGTTTCAGTAAATTAAGATTACCCCCCAGTCTGTCTTTCAGTTCCCTGCTCACAAAGGAGCAAGTTTTATTTATAACCAGAAATTATGTGAAACGCTTGCTGGGTAGTAACAGCCATGTTGCAGTCAACTGCTCTGCATATAATCGTCTGGAGAAGAGCTAGAGAAAAGGCTGAGGGAGGCGAAGTGGGGGCTGGAAGGAAGGAGGGAGTCTATCCTGTCACTGGGAAGTTTTTCAGCACACACAGGACAGCTTGGGAGCGTTCTTGTCCTCTTCTTCCCAGACCCTCAGGAGGGATAGAAGGAATCTAGAAGGAATCTAGGTCTCAAAGGGGTCAGATCCTGGGCCAGTGCCTGAGGCTGACCAGCTGACAGCTGGCTCGGGGAAAGTCAGAGGAAATAAGACTCGGTTGGAGTGTAAATATTGTGTTGGAATACTCTTTAGGTACAATCCTTTTATTATAAAATGGGTTATTTTTTCTTTGGACCCAGATTAGCACTTCTCTGGGCTATTTCATGTAAGACATTCGGTGTCGGGAAATGAATGTGTCTCTGCGCTCCATCCGCATCAAATTAAACTGTTGATTTAAGGGGGAGATACGATTGCCTCAAATAAACTTTTATCTACCATGGTTGGCAAGGGATGAAAAAATAACACTGAATCCTTTTCTTTCCAAAGTCTGGAGAGAGTGGGGAGAGGGGGGGCGGGATGTACTAAAGTTTCTTTGGGCAAGCTTCAACTTTGGAGTGTGCCCCAGGTCTTACCCAGGAAATATGACACAACCAGAATGCACGGGCGTGCAAGAAGAAATTAATCTTAACGTCAGGAACGCTTTGCATTTGGAAATTCTCTATTTCAAAAAGCATCAGCTTACAAGAGGCCTGGCTACTTCCTTAAGCATCTTTGCAACCCAGCGTGTGATTTCCCTCCTATTCTAAAAGAAAGATGATTTGCTCTTTATCTCTTTTTCTCCCTGAGTGTGTGCACAGAAATTTCCGTGGCCTTCAGCAGATGGGCTTAAGAGCTATACAAAATAAAAAAAAAAAAAAATCCTTTATGATCTTTCAAACTTACTCTTTTTTTTTTTTTTTTTTTCCTCCTGGAATGTGCTGAGATGTCCAGAGCTGCCTGCTGTGTCAGGGAGTAAAATTGATGACCCAGTTGGATAGTGAATGGAGGATTCTCGACACCAGGTACCGGCCAGCCAACAGGACACAGGCTTGTCCCATGGCAGTAGCGAGTTGCGCTGCAGGCCAATAGCAAGGCTGCAAAATGGCCTGATCCAAACAGGAGCCAGTCCTGACTTCCTGGGCGGCCGGGGCAGTGAGGCAGAAAGCGGCTCTCACTGCTGACACTGCAAGTGCTCTCACAAAGCTCTGCCTGTTGGCTCTGGGCTAGACCTCCCACACCTACAAATAAAACAGAGGGAGATTAACTTGCATTAGAAACCAAGTGAATAACTTCAGAGGTAATTTTTTTTTAAATGCTCGTTTATCTAGATCCTGCTCTTCTTTTATTCAACTTCAAGGTATGCAAATATGACACCTTATACTTCTAGTCCTGTGCAATGTGTGCTAAAATGGCTGCTGGCCTCTGGGTCTAGATCTTAGTTAGCTCTCAATCAATTAGCAGGAAGTATGCAAAACAAAGTATATGTGGAGGGGAGACGTAGCCATGCTGACTGGGGAGGGTGTTATGGATGAGTGTTCACAAACTGAAACCACCGTTTCTTCCTTTACTCTTGGCCCCGCCCCCTCGGTGATCTTAAGCCTGAAGCAGGTACTTAGTTTCCTGGTAACAACCACCAAGGAGATACAGGGTGGCCTAACCCTGTTTCTTCTGAATTGTCATTTTAACATCTTTAATTTGGAAGTGCCTCTGTCATCTGTTAGGCTAACCGAAAAAGCGTTATACATTTGTGTTATGATATCAAAAGGCAGGCACTTTGGGATAATTAGATACAAAGTGCTAAATTACTTACAGAGTATCACCGATATTCAGTAAGTGCTGTTGAATTTTCCAACAGAGCCTTTTATTACCTTCACATTATGACTTTACGTCTATTCCAAAAAAAAAAAAAAAAAAAAAAAAAAGGGAAAGAAAAAGGCAAAAGAAAAGACTGAATGTTGGAGTTACTATCGTGCCCCGCTTCTGAACTTAAACTCTTGGAACGATTGCCTTTGCTGCGAATCTTACTAGGTAAGCAAAGTTAACTTCCATGTTCCTGAATTCTCCCTTTGCAAAATGGTATTTAGGCCATCTCATGTTAACCATCTAGTTCAAACCTATTTTGGAAGCCAGTTAAATAGAAGTAAACTTTAAAAGATTAATATTCAGAAAATGATGATCCCTTTACTCCAGAAAATGAGAGTGCTTCGTGTAGCCAAAAGAGCGGCCCTTCTGCTCCTCTCCCCTCTGCATTTATGTTCAGAGTGAGGAAGCGCATTTCTCCTCAGAGGACAGTGCAGAAAACAGCATGAGGAAGTCCTGGGCCAGGGAAACCGTTCATGACAGTGAAGTATGAGTGGGGAAATGTTGGTACTGTTCTCTGTCCCAGCTTCTGACTCCCTGACCCCAGGCAGGAAGGCACTCTCTCTAACTGCACTTCTTTTTTTTTAAACGTCTGTCACAGGGAAAGGCTTCTCCCTTAACTGTGTGTACATGGCATCTCAAAACCAACCATTTCTAAGTTCTCCGTATTCTGAAGGAGAACCGTTCTGATTCCTTCATTCTCTGTGCAGATGCTCCCAATGATTTTATGTCTCGACTCACTTCATGGAGGTCCTAAATATTGGGAAATCTCTTATATAGTGCATGTAAATTAAACCCGTCGAGAGAAATCTCATGCACACAACCTTTGGTACACATTACTCAACACAATTTGCCTTGGGCATGTCAGGGACTGGGATAATGTTGCATTGGGAAATACTGCGCCAATGTGATAAGGACCCACATGCTTTCTCAAGGAGTCCCTGTTTCTAGGTTAGAGATTATAACTAAGTAACTGAATAAAAGGCTGAAAAGACATTAAGGGAAATAAGCTTTCAGGGTATTTGCAGAGAATGATTCTTTACAAACTCCTATAAAATTAACTATTATGTTCATAATGATTTCATGAAGGATGTGATCTCTGGCAACATATGTTTCAGAAATGCAGCTGCCAGGGTGCCTGGGTGGCTCAGTTGGTTGAGCGTCCTTTTCGTGTCTCGTCATGATCTCATGGTTGTGGGGTGATGGGATTGAGCCCCACGTTGGGCTCTGCCCTGGGCACGGTGCCTGCTTGGGATTCTCTCTCTCCCTCTTTCTCTGCCCCTCCCCCAATTGCACTCGTGATCTCTCACTCTCCTCTCTAAAAAAAAAAAAGGAAGAGAAGAGAAGAGAAGAACAACTGCCTTAGCCGAATCAGCTGGCTAGGCCCTCAGCAGCTATTTTTTTTTAATGTGCCTCCAACCATAAGAATTTGCCATGGTTAGTAATTATAAATCATAAGACATTAGTAAAATTGGAGCAATGGTAAGAAATGACCCATGAGCTAGCTTTTATGTTGTGAAAATAAGGAGATTTTAAAGCTTAATCTTATCTGTGTGTCAGTCGTAGCGCATATAAGTACAAATGACTCAGATAAAGCAGCAAGCCACAAGGACTCACTCGGTCATGAGTAACATGTATAACTCAACCCCAGGGTTTCACTTCTAAGTTTGAGATCAGGTTTCTTGAAGGAAGTGTGGTCAGGTCAGATATACCAAGGGTAAGAAAGAAAGTCAACTTGGGAAGGGGGTGGTTTTTATAGGCAAGGGGGTTGCTACCATTATTATTAAGCATCATGCATGATTCCTAGCACTTTGCATGTCTGATTCTACATACTCATCTCAGTAACTCTATGAAGTTGGTACAATTATCTCTATGTCTCAGATGCCTACCATCGGGGAAGTTAGGTAAATTTTGCAAAGTCTCACAAACCATAAATGCCTCCGGAGAGTCCCAGACCATTCTGATTCCAGATCCCTAAGCGCATGCTTCTGTTGCCCCTCCTCTGGGTGGACGTCAAAGGCACTCAGTAAAGGGGAAATGAGATCCCAGTATGGCTGCGCAGCTGATGTGTGAATGGATAGAGGGAAAAATCTCACGGCTGGGCTCTAGAAAACACACGAATTCTACTCACCCATCTTTAAACCAACCCAGTCCCTGCAAGAAACCACTGTTATGCTGAGTGTTAGCCCACCCAGGCCCTGGAATTCATGCAAACTCCAATTTCATCCTATTCCACTGACCTTGTTTAGCATCTCATCTCTGGCTCCCAGTCACTGCCTTTCACCTCCTTACGTTCTTGGCTTCTGTCACACCTTTCCAGTTTCTCCTCCATTTACTCCCTTGGAAGGGATTCTGTGACTCTGGTTTTTGTGTTTCAGCTTCTGCCTTTCACTCTTACATGGGGCAGGCCTGCTCATCACACAGATCTCTGTCATGGGAAGGATACCACACTATGTTCAGAAGAGTTTGTTTCTGTTAATGTTTATTTCTTTATTTTCAGAGAGAGAGGGAGAAAGAGAGCATATGCGCATGAGCAAGGGAGGAGCAGAGAGAGAGAGGGAGAAAAAGCACCCCAAGCAGGATTTGCATTGTCAGCACAGAGCCCAACTCAGGGCTCAATCTTACAAACAGAGGTCACAATCTGAGCCAAAATCAAGAGTTGTGTACCTAATTGCCTGAGCCACCCAGGCGCTCCTGGAAAAGAATATATTTTTAATTTGTTTATTTTTGAGAGACAGAGCACAAGCAGGGGAGGGGCAGAGAGAGAGGGAGACACAGAATCCGAAGGAGGCTCCAGGCTCTGAGCTGTCAGCAGACAGCCAATGTGGGGTTTGAACCCATGAACCGTGAGATCATGACCTGAGCCAAAGTCAAACACTTAACCAACTGAGCCACCCAGATGTCCTGAAAAGTATATTTAAATCATTAGTAACCCTATTTGGACATTTTTAAAGAAGTTGTTAAGCCGTTACATTTAAACCTGGTAAAATCATTTTATTTAATTTTATTAATTTTATTATTTTTTGGTAAATCAGTAAATTTGTTTGTTTTTTTGTCAGTTTGATCATTTGGCAACTAATTCTTTCCTCATTTCCTGACTAGGAGCTGGGGAGTGACGGCTGAACAAGGCTCAGCCCAGCGGCTTCCTTCCTAATGTTAGGCTATACTTCCTGGAAGAACAGGAGGAATTCCTGAGAGTCAGACCCTGGGGACAATGTGGCACTGTAAGGCACACAAAGAGGCATTCCATCAGGTGGTGGGAAGGAGTAGGTCTAATTGCCTACAGTCCAGTAGGCTCTGAATATTCTTGTTATTTTAGGACGACTCCCACGACGCTTCCCAGGAATGGGGCTGCAGCGCGTCCCCCTCCAAGTCATTCAGAAAGAGGCAGAATTTAGAGGCATTTAAATCACTGAGTTCCCTTTCCTTACAGGGGTCCTAGATGAGCGTGCCAAGAAGTAACAGTTTAAAAGGAATGGCTTAACAACTTTTATAAAAATGTCCAAATATAGTTATGATGGTTACATACATTTTTCTGAGCTCAATTGACATTTAACATTCAAACATTTCAAGGTGCCTCAGTGGCTCAGTCAAGTGCCCAAGGTGGCTCAGTCAGTTAAGCGTCTGGCTCAAGTCGTGATCTCATGGTTTGTGAGACTGAGCCCTGGATCAGGCTCTGTGCTGACAGTGCTGTGTTTGCTTGGGATTCTCTCTCTCTGAGCCCCACCCCCCCCCCCCCCCCCCCCGACCCCATCTCTGCTCCTTCCAGCTCATATGCTCTCTCTCAAAATAAATAAATAAAAGTATATATTTTTAGCATTTCAAGTGGAAAATTTCAGTTTATATTTATTTTTGTTTCATAATTTTAAACATCTTGCTGAATCACTACATTGTACACCCGAAACTAATGTAACACTATATGTTAACTACACTGGAATTAAAATCTAAAAAAAAATTAAAACATCATTCTCATTTTACTAACATTTTAGCATCTAAATTTTCATATTTCTCGGGTTTCTAAGTAGTTTTCTTATCTTTCCCTTATAATTTTACATCATGATTAAATATCAAATTAATTTAAATAGCAGATTAATCACAAATCATCCAATCCATTACAGTGTTCCCTTCTAAGTATCCTTGCTTTCTTCCTGTTGATTTGAGAAGTTTTATATTTTTAAGTTGAAACTTTTTGCAAATTGCTACCCAATTTTCTGTTTCTGAAATTCTTGTTAGAAACCAAAATATCAGAAAAAAAAAAAATAGAAAAGAAAGAAACCAAAATGTCAGCATTTTATCTCTGATAGGACTCTTGGATAATTCTGATTTATTTCAGATGACCTGTAAATTAAATTTAAATTTTTAATTTAATGAAAATTCAACTGAATGCTAATTATAAATGAATTCTAAGTAAAATTTGAATTTTCTGAGTTTTAAAATTTAAATTAGCTAAAAATCACTTGCTAAAAATCTAAATTAAGTTTGACATGCCATTTGAGGAATTGGTAAAATAATCCTAAATGTGGTTAAATTTTCAAAAAATAGTCACATACAGAATGGCAAAATCGTTGATGGAAAATGTGGTTCATATTGGTACTTTTAGTGAATTTGGGACTTGCTACCATTTTAACATTCAATTAGGATTGTTTTATCAGGTGGCCCCCAAGTTTAGTTTGGCCAATATACAAAAGAATATATTTGATTACGTGTAATTAAAATCAAATATTAGTATTAAAACTGGTGAAAATTGCAGTTTGTAAATTTTGGTCCTTCTACAAATTGATTATTTCAAGAACTGATTTTTAGTGGATTTGCCTACCTTTGTCTCTTAAGACTCTGTAGTTAAAAATACAAACAAAAGCATCAATAACAATGGCAACATCTATTCTAAACAGACAGTGAGCCAGTGCGGTGCCAGGTACTCTGCGGAAGTTGTCTTCCTTGAACCCACACAACTTTTTGAATTAGGTATTATTATTACCATTTTATACAGAAGGGATCTGAGGATCAAAAAGGTTAGTAACGTGGGGTGCCTGGGTGGCTCAATCGGTTAAGTGTCAGACTTCGGCTCAGGTCATGATCTCACAGTTCATGAGTTCAAGCCCCGCGTTGGGCTCCGTGCTGACCACTCAGAGCCTGGAGCCTGCTTCGGATTCTGTGTCTCCCTCTCTCTCTGCCTCTCCTCCGCTTGTGTTCTGTCTCTCTCAAAAATAAACAAACATTAAAAAAAAAAAAAGTAATGTAAATTGCCCAGAGGAGGCAGAATTAGGACTGCTTGTCTCAAGGGCCAAGTTGCCTCGTGTAGCTGCCAAGCTGTGAAATGAAAGATGGAAGCTGCCCACCTCTGCCCTAGATCTACAGAGCGGACATGAGGAAAGAGGTTGCTCCCATTTCACTGCCTGAATGGAAAGAGCTCAGCATCTCCACAGATTGCAGCATTTGGGGCAAATAGCAAGTGGGCTGGGAAGATGGCCAGCCCACTGTTCAGGGAGTAGGAGCAGCAGCAGAGATGACACAGGTGATGGGTCTGGTCCAGGCACCCAGTTGGCGGCGGGGCCAGGCGGCGGCATCTGTTGGCGGTGGCTGCAGCTTCACCTTCAGCACAGCCGGCTGACCGCTGTTGCCTGGCTGCACAGTACGGTTCTCCATTTCCTCCTGTCAGACCATTATGCCTCTCAGATACAAAGGAATGGGCTGTTGCTCTTAATGCAGCCTGGCACTTGTTGCTCTCTGGAATAATGCCAGTCGGCCCTGCATGGGCTGATACGAGAAGATTTCTTGTATTATAACCTCAAAGCTTGAAACTGAAGGGCATGTGCAAATTCAGCTCAAGGGATCCCGCTATAGGGGTCATCAGAACAAGAGGGATGGAACGGTTCTGTCGTCTAGCAAACTTTTTTGGGGTAGATTGGAATGAGATGTGTAAGGGCTAAGCTATTGTACGAACCTCAGCTCATTATTCATTCCAGCTGGCAAATACCCCTCTTCCTCCTCCCTTTTCTGCCCCTTCTATAACTTTCACTAACCAGCCTGGAGTGATTATTCTGAATTTTTCTACTCCAGTGACAGATCTGGGTGTAACCCGTGATTGCTACATACTCTATCATACCTGCCACATATATGCTGCTTCCTTTTCCCATTGTAGCTTCAGGAGGAACGGGGCTTGAGAAGGAAGAGATGGGCAACTTGGAAGATTTCCTTTTCTTTCTGCTTGGGATGACATGATACCTTATCAGATTATTTTTCTTATCCAATTCCTCATCTCCTATCCTTCTCAGATTTAATGTCTCTAGTTAGTGAGATGTCAAGTTTATATACATAATATACATAAGCCTATTTTTTTTAAATTTACAGTTTGTGGTTTTTAATACATTTTCAAGTTTGTACAACCATCACCACTATCTAATAACAGAACATTATCAGAACCCTATAAAGAAACTATTTCTGGGTGGCTCGGTTGTTTGAGCATCTGACTTTTGGTTTCAGCTCAGGTCATGATCTCTTGGTTTCGTGGGTTCGAGCCCCACAAAGGGCTCTGTCTATGCTGACAGCACAGAGCCTGCTTGGGATTCTGTCTCTCCCTCTCTCTCAGCCCTTATCCCACTTGTGCTGTCTCTGTTTCTCTCAAAAATAAATAAATAAATTTTAAAAAATAAAAAATAAAAAAATAAAAAAAGGGATGTCTGGATGGCTCAGTCAGTTAAGCATCCGACTTCAGCTCAGGTCATGATCTCAAGGTTCGAGGGTTTGGGCCCTGCTTCAGGCTCTGTGCTGACAGCTCAGAGCCTGGAGCCTGCTTCGGATTCTGTGTCTCCCTCTCTTTCTCTGCCCCTCCCTTACTCATGTTCTCTCTCTCCTTCAAAAATACACATTAAAAAAAATTTTTTTAAGTAAAAAAAAGAAACTCTGTTTCTCTAAATTCACATTCACGTCCCTTCCCAAGCCCCTGGCAACTTCTCATCTACTTTCCGTCCCTATAGATTTGCCTATTCTGGACACTTCATAAAAATAGAATCACAATATATGACCTTTTGTATCTGGCTTCTTTTACTTAACATGATGTTTTCTATGCTCATCTGCATTGTAGCCTTCATGGCTACATAATATTTGTATGGCTTTGTATGGCTAAATAATATTCCATTGTATGGATATACAACATTTGTTTATCCTTTTATCAGTTGATGGAAATTTCAGTTGTCTCCACATTTTGGCTACTATGACCACTAATGCTGTCATCATGTATGGGATTGTGTGGACATGTTTTCACTTCACTTGGGTAATACCTAGGAGTGGTATTGTTGGGTCATATGGTGCTCCATGTTTAAATTTATAAGGAACTACTAAATTGTTTTCCCCAGTGGCTGCATCATTTTTCATTCCCACTAGCAATGGTACATAGTGTGGCCAGTTAATAAATTAATGCCAAGTAAAGGCAAGTAAGTTATTGAAATGAGAAATGGGAAAACGTCATTAGTGTGTGATATAAAAATGAAAAAAAAAATTACAGTTAGTGACTACAAGACCAGAAATGAGATGGTGTTGCTTAAAAGGAGATATAAGAAAACATCTCGATTAATTGCATGTAAGTGCACAAAGTGTGATTTGTACAGGCAACACTAAGCTAGGAAGCTGCCTTCCACATGTAAGAACAAAATACTAGGAGAAGAAAGGATATCCTGAAATATTCAAGGAAGCTTCCTTGTACTATTGACCTGAGAAATGACAATAGGGGTTGTAAGGAAGAGAGACTTTAAATGTTTGTGAACTATTTTTATTTTGTCAAAACTCCTTGGGTGAATAAAAGAAATCTATATAAATGATGGAGATCTCTGATCCATTTAGGAAATGGAAAACAATGTCCAACGGTAAGAGTTAGATCCAAATTGATACAGAAGTGTTGGAAAATTCCACAACCTCCTGAATAGGAGTAAGTAACAGTATGTCAGTGGAACACTGAGGTAGAATGATTTAATCAAAACAGTCATCAAATTTTTACCCCTATACCCAGGGGGAGCAGTCTTTCACAGGTGTTTTATTCATTCATAGATAGAATCACCTAGAAAGGAAATAGTTTCTGAGATAAATATGAAGAATTTTAATCTGATTAGAATTACTTATGTATTTTGGTTGGTCTGGGGCATTAGTCTTAGCTATCAGGATGTTCTGCATAAAGTTCTCAGAAATTAATAGGAATTAATACATTAAGTCAGATCTATGATCATCCGGAACAGGCTTATACTCCCTGTTAGGACCACAGGGATGGTTTGTGGGATGGCAATTGAGCTTCTGGCTCTCAACCAGGAAGATTAGAAGCAACTTAGAACTCTTTCTAGTTACTTTCAGAGCCCAGTTTTGTATCTGTCACCCCAGCTTTATATAAGCCTTTTACAAAATTCCGTTATATTTTGACTTGCCACCCATATTTGTTGAGACTGGATTTCACTACATGTTAGGGTCCTGGAAAACCAATGGCTTAACCAAGATAGAACTTCATTTCTTTCAAGTAAAGTTCAGGGGTATGCAATGCAGGGTTGATAAGGTAGCACTGATCCATGGTGTTCTCAGGGACTCAGCCTCATCCTAGTTTACCAGGTTACCTTCACTTGTGTGTGCCCTTACCCTCAGATACAGACATCACATTTGTGTTCCGGGAAGCAGAAAGGAGGAAGGGATGAGACGGCAACAGGGGTGCCCGAGCTCATTCATAAGGAGTACTAGAGATGCTGTCAGAGAAAACTTCCACTTACATGTCATTGGCCAAAACATGGTCATGATCCTATGACCACACCAAACAACAAGGGAGACTGGGAAATGCATTTTTAATTTCCTAAACTATCTGCCCAGAAAAAAAAAATGGAGTTTTCCATTTTTGGCACTTTATCTCAATTATGATAAAGGGAGAACAAATACTGGGGGGACAGACTACGTTATTTGCCATGCCACAGTTTGGAAGTCAAGTGTTAGTCTGGGTTGTGTAATGTAATTCTTCCTTCCAATTTCCCTACATTTGAGCTTCAGCATTGCCTCCTGCTTCTAATGTAACTGGCTTTATGTTGGATAAGAAGTAACTTAAAGGTCCCTGAGGGTTCTGGTTATGGAATGGGAACTAGATAGGGGTGCACTAAGTGGAATTAACTCTGTGTAATGAGGTTCCCTCTCAATGTCATGCTTTTTTTTCTTTTAATTTTAGAGAGAGAGTGAGCAGGGGAGAGAGGCAGAGGAAAAGAGAGAGAATCTTAAGCAGGATCACCCTGTCAGCGCCTAGCCTGACATGGGGCTCAATCCCATGACCTACAGTTGGTAGCCTAACTGACTGAGCCACCCAGGCAGCCCAATATCATGCTATTGTTATTGAATGGTTGCACTCACCGCTCATGTATTCTTCCTGTGATTATCAGCTTTAGTTATTTAACTTTAAACAAATTACCAAATCTAACTATTCACAAATCATCTTTCTGCATTGATTCCTAAACTCTGTTATCCATATTTACATGAAAGTCCTCTCTACATCACTGTTAACATTTTGGGTGCTCTCCTTTGGACCTTCTGAAGCATAGATGTTTCTCTTTTGGTAACTGTTAGAACTGAGTGAATAAGCTTTGCCTCAATGGAGACAGAGAAACACTTTGGATAATTAAAATTCACCAATTTGGCCAACTTATGGATCATCCAAAGGAAATATCCTCTGTGGTCCAACAGATGGAAACAGAAAATGTCATTTAAAACATGGGACTATAGCTAATAATATTCCATGTATATTTTAAAGTTGTTAAGAGAGTGGATCTTAAAAGTTTTCATCACAAGAAAAATAAGTATGTATGGGATTGATGGGGGTGGTGGTTAGGAGGGTGAGGAAAATGGGTGATGGGCATTGAGAAGGGCCCTTGTTGGGATGAGCACTGGGTGTTGTATGTAAGTGCTGAATCATGGGAACCTACTCCTGAACCCAAGACTACACTGTGTGTTAGCTAACTTGACAATAAATAAATAAATAGTTTTTAAAAGTATGTATGGTTATAGATGTTAATGACACATTACTGTGATCATTTTGCAGTATACACGCATATCAAATTATGTTGTACATCTGAAACTAATATAATGTTACATGCCAATTTTATCTCAATCAAAAGTAAATAACATGAAAATGGGGATATAATTACAGGAGATTTGATACTGAAACATCATAAATGTTGAAGTCTTTCTTCAGGTGCTGATTAAATTAGATCACTAAGTTAGAAAAAAAAACCAGTCCATTAAAACTATATAAATATAAGAATGATAGTTGAGGAACAGAATTATACTTAAATATTATCCATCCAAATCTTTTTATTTTATGGATGAGGTTACTGAGATCCAGGGCAGTGAGCTGGAAACACTCATGAAATTAATTAGAAACTTCTTGGGGGGAAAATTTCAATTTTTGCCATTATTGAATAATAGTCACCTGTAAACATAAGATTTGGTCAGAATCTCACAAATAATTTAAAATAATGTAAATTACTGGGGCGCCTGGGTGGCTTGGTCGGGTAAGCTTCTGACTTCAGCTCAGGTCATGATCTCATGGTCCGTGAGTTCGAGCCCTGCATCAGGCTCTGTGCTGACAGCTCAGAGCCTGGAACCTGTTTCAGATTCTGTGTCTCCCTCTCTCTGACCCTCCCCCGTTCATGCTCTGTCTCTCTCTGTCTCAAAAATAAATAAACGTTAAAAAAAATTAAAAAAATAAAATAAAATAATGTAAATTACTGATAAATGGGAAAAGTTATGAAAGTGAATCTTGGAGCAAATGCCTAAGCTCCTAAAAATGAGGGAAAGACTTATTCATAAAAATGACAGAGTTCGGAGGGTGATATTGACATTTAAATGTAATAGTGTCTTATTTGTGCATTCAAAAGAGCAGTCAGTATTTAAGTGTGGCTATCTAACTACTTAAATTTAAATGCAAAACAAAACAGAAACCTTTCCCCAATCATTTACTTCTTACACTTTCAGCTTTCCATAGTTTGATGGGCAAGATATCAATTTTGTGTGTGAAATCTAATGAGGAAACTCACCAACTTGGCCATCAGGACATCTATAGCTAACAATTATAGGTAATATTTAGTCCCGTTTATTTCTCCATTAGCTTCTTGGTTTCAATATATTCTTCCAAAGGAACATTTTAGAAATATTTTGTCTTCTTCTGTTGGTTAGAGAGCATTTTCCTTCTTGTTTTACTTGGGTGATGAAGAAAATGATCACTATGATGTACTTAACAGACCACAGAAAATCTAACCATGAAGCTAAAATAATTGCTGACTTTTTTAATTTAATTTTTTAAGAGAGATCATGAGCAGAGAAGAGAGACAGAAGGAGAGAGGAAGGAAAGGAAGGAAGGAAAGGAAGGAAGAGAGAGAGAAAGAGAGAGAGAAAGGAAGGAAGGAAGGAAGGAAGGAAGGAAGGAAGGAAGGAAGGAAGAGAAAGAGAGAGAAAGAGTCTTAAGCAGGCTCCATGCTCAGCATGGTCTCTGACTCGGGGCTTGATCTCACCACTGTGAGACTGTGACCTAAGCCTAAACCAAGAGTCTGACACTCTACCCACTAAGCCATCCAGGCACCCCCAAAATTGCTGACTTTTTATCATTTTTGCATCTTCCATAAAATGTGGAAAAAGACAATACTAATTCCTGTCATTGCTTTGTGTCCCTATCAATATGTTCAGAAAACTCAAGCCAGTGCACTAAAGATGTAGTTCCTGGTTCTCTTGAAAGGCTTCTCTGTCAATTTTGCTGCTGTGGCCATTCATCTACCTTAAAATTCCTAAACTGAAATGGAAGAGTTATTGTAAGTTGATATTAAGATATAATAGCCTTTAAAATACATTACCACTTTCTTAACAAATGTTACCAGTATTGGAAAATAAAAGAAGAAACAAAAAAAAAAAATAAGAACAGAAGAACGTTCTGTAGGATCTGTGGTTGGTTTGCTCATTCCTTCTCTCTCCCTGTTTTTTCCTTCCTTCCTTTCTTCCTTGTTTCCTTCCTTCCCTCCCTCCCTTTCCTTCCTTCCCTCCCTTTCCTTTCCTTTCCTTTCCTGTGGACTCACTTAAAAGACAGCAAATGCTGTGGCGAAAAAAGAAACAAAAATGAGTGCTAGCTGGTTTTTAAAGTATAATTTCTTGCTTAATTGAAGACTGGTATCAATTGAACGAATTCTAAAGTACAGGGCGATCTTCATGCTGTTGAATCCAGGGGAAGAAGCTGAGTTATATTGGTTTTTGCAATAGTTATGTGTGGAGATGGCTTATTTCACTTTGTCTTGATATCTTCGTCCCAGAATTCCTGTGAGAACTCAGACATTATTAAAATCCAGTCTATTACACATAGATGAAAAATCACAAAATCTCTACTATCAACTAGGTTTGGGGTATGTGTGTTTCATTATAAGCATCTTGGACTCAGCACCTTTCCAGCCACTTTGGGTAAAGCCCTTTTAGCTGGATTACTCACTGACTTTATACACAAAAATGCAAGAAACCTGACATTCTTGGTGGATAACTTCGATTAATTATCCCCTCTAAACTTGTCCTCCCTCATTGGATCTGTTCTAACAGGTGTCTTTGTCTTTATTATTTATGAATGGGATTATATGGCATCATAGATATTGAGTCAGTCTCCCTCTCCCTCTCCCTCTCCCTCTCCCTCTCCCTCTCCCTCCCCCTCTCCCTCCCCCTCTCCCTCCCCCTTTCCCCCTCCCTCCCTCTTTCTGGAGCATGAATTATTGCCAAATAGGGAATTATCAAATCATAGTGATTGTTTCAAGTCTCAGAGATGTTTCACCCTGAGCTAACTTGTTTCTTTCTTTGTGCCTTACACAAAAGAGGAAATAGCCCAGAAGGTCTCAGACTTGAATTGCTTCTTTGAACCACATGGAGAGCAGCCTCTTTAAGTTGAAAAATACATGAAACTTTTAACTGAAGTTTGCCCTCACTGATAAACACATGATTCTTCCTTTTTCCTTTGTGGGGGTTGCCTGCTTAGATAAATCCTTCTTTGTTGTATTGGTTTTAATGACTAATTTTTGCTTGAATTTTTTTCTCTCTTAAAAATACTCAGTGCACATGATAAAAACTTCAAGCATTATAAAGTGTATATAGTTAGTTTCCTTCTACCCCCTGAAACCCAGACCTCTAGCTCGTCCCTTGAGAGGGATGTGTCTAATGCTTCCTGCCACATGGAGAAAATTTTCCATTTCTTCACTGTGGATTAAAAACTCTCATGATCTCTCCCCCATCTCTTTTCTTCATTTTTTTCTTCCTCCTCCAGGCATATACCTCTGCTCCAGCCATACCTCTGCTATCTAATTTCTTTCTTTTTTAAACTTTATTGAGCTATCTTTGACACATAAAAATTAAAAATAATTAAGGTGTACAACTTGATCTTTTTTAAGTAAGCTCTACCCTCAACATGGGGCTTGAACACACAACTCCGAGATCAAGAGCTGAGCCAGCCTGGCACTCCTTAATGTTTTGATATATGTATACAGTGTGAAAAGATCACCACAATCAAGCTAAATAACGCATCAATCACCTCTACATAGTAACCTGAAACTTTGTACCCTTTGAAAGTTTGTGCTCCTCATTTCTTTCACTCCTGGCAACAGCCATTCTACCGTCTGCTTCCGCGAATTTGACTATTTTAGATTCCACATGTAAGTGAGATCATGCAGTGCTTGCCTGTCTCTGTCTGGCTTATTTTACTTAGCATAATGCTATCCAGCTTCCAGATGAGTCCTGGGTGTTTGCTCCTGGGGTTCTCTGCCCCTTGGGTCTTTGCTCTTGTGGGGAGTCAGTCTTCCATTCTCCTGCAACCCTTGCTCAGCCTCCCATGCCCTGTTCAGGTTTTCATTATCATTTCCTTAGATTCACCTCACATATATGTCTCCACTGCTAAAGTGTAAGATCTGAGAAGGAAGTTGAGAAACGCGGACTCTGGCTCTAAACTCAGCTCAGTCATTAACTGTATCCCAGAGAAAGACAGAAAACCTCTCAGTGCCCTGGTTTTCTCAACTGCTACATTTTTTTGCACCTCATCCTTACACAAGGACCATACTAATCTTCTCTGTATCATTCCAATTTTAGTTTGTGTGCTGAGAATGGAGCACTCAGTTGCTACATTTTTTTTAAACAAGTAGACAAGTGTTACAAGACTGGAGAAGAAAGCAGTAACTCATGCTGTCTCTGTGTTGTTAAAGTAGGGAGACATATTCTCTCTTCCCTATATAAATGAAAATAAATACTTCAAGTAAATATTAATATTGTCCCCTAAGAAATAAAAGCTTAGGGGCGCCTGGGTGGCTCTGTTTGGTTAAGTGTTTAACTCTTGATTTCAGCTCAGATCATGATCTCAAAGTTCCTGAGTTTGAGCCCCATCAGACTCCCTGCTGGCAGTCTTGAAATTCTGTCTCTCTCTCTCTCTCTCTCTCTCTCTCTCTCAAAATAAATAAACTTAAGAAATATAAGTCTAGTGGGAAAAAAAAGAATATGTTTATTGAAATATATGAGCTAAACACTGGGAATTACAAATCTAAGTTATTAATATGAAATCTCAAGTTTTATGAAATGTTTAATGGACTCTATTGGTATTCCTTCAGGTTAAATAAAATCCTTTAAAATTTCTTAAAGTATTGTTTATAGCATGAGCTATGTCTTATGCACTCTCAAGAAGGATTATGAAGAGCTTGTGACCTTATTTGAACAGTTAAAATACTCAGTACATAATCACCAAGATGCCCTTCTAGGAAAGAATTTCATTTAAAACCAGTTAAAGTAGACTTTAATATTCATAAGAGGATAGAATTATTATCTGGATAAATCTTTCATGCAGACTATTGTGAGAAGAATTAAATAAAGCCCAGGAGAATAATATTTTAATGGAAAAATTTTTTTTTCAAAAACTAGAAATAGAAATACTTTAACCTTTCAGGTCAGGGAAATGAGCTTATAAAATCCTCAGACCACAAATATTAAGATACAGCCACAGTATAAGAAGAAATAAAAAGAATCATTAAAGTTTTTATGCAAATAACTTTGAAAACCTGGATAAAATATATTTTGAAAAATATAATTTACCAAAATTCATCCAAAAGATTTAAAAAAAATGTCTAAGCAGATAGCTTTCCAAAGAAGAAATGGAAAACGTACACAAGTTGCTTTCGTTCTTTCGAATGTTTTCCCAGAGAATTCTATAAAACCTTTAGAGGACATAGAATTCCAATGTTATTTAAATTGTTTTAGATCATAGGAAAAAGAGGAGGTCCCTAAGTGCATTTTATGAAGCAAGTATAACATTTAATATTATAAACCATTAAGTCATCATTTGATAGTTCCAAGGAGAAATCGCATATGAATATGCGATCATCATGAATAATCCTGGAAAAAAGCACGGAGTTAGTATCATATTTTGTGGGAAAACTCAAGAAGCATTCCATTGGCACCAGGAAAAATTAAATAATGCCCACTGTCACATTAAGGTGTAACATTGGGCTAAAATAGGAACGATTAAGCTTTTAAGAAAATAAAAAGAAATTAGAGGTTCGATATTAAAAGGAGTTGAGATTATCATAACTGAAAATATTATTTCATACTTAAACATTGCAATATAATTAAACTGTAAAATTACTTCAAACAAAAGAAAATTTAGTGACATAGTGGGGCACAAAATAATGATAAATCAGAGCTTTAGGTACACTACAAGAGGAGATAAAAAAACAGATTCCACTGCAATGCAATAAAAATAATAAATAAGAGAAATTAGGAGCCCCTGGGTGGCTCGTTGAGCGTCCAACTCTTCATTTCAGCTCAGGTCATGATTCCTGGGTCATGGGATCCAGCCCTATGTCAGGATCCACACTGAGCATGATGCCTGCTTAAGATTCTTTCTCTCTCTCCCTTTTTGCCCCTGCTTGTGTGCTTTCTCTCTCTCTCTCTCTCTCTCTCTCTCTCAAATAAATAAATAAATAAAATTAAAAATAAATAAGAACAATTAAAAAGCAATATGAAAAAGCTGTATGTGTAAACATTTTAAATACTCCTGAAGGCCCAAAATAATACATGAATACCTGAGAAAATATACCATGTTCTTTGATAGACATTTTCATCACCAGTGTCGTTTCTTTACCATGATCCAAATGAAAATGCCAACTGCTTTCTTTTGTTGTCTTTAGTTTTTTAGGTATTTTTTTAATGAAAGGGTAAGACATAGGGTAATTCTCTAGTTCATTTTGAAAAATAAACATACTTCATGCATATATCAAGGTAAATTACTCCAAATGAGTCAGTGTTTAAATGCAAAAAAACAATAAAAATAATATATAAAACCTTGAGTAAACTCCTATAAAGAAGGAAAGGCCTTTCTAATTATAGACTCAAATCCTTAAGCCATAAAACAAAAGAGTGTAAAATTCAACCACATTAAAAAAATAACTTCTGCACGAGGCAAAAATATTATGAACAAATAAAAACTAGGAAATATGGCTTATAATTCATATTACAAAGGAAAGGCTCACCCTTCTCTTATATAAAAATATCCTTGAAAAAAATAAGAAAATGCTAAACAAATATGAAGAAAATAGGCAGAGGGTATGTACAGACAGTTCAGCATATACATATATATGTATATGCTGAATATAACCTTTAGATTTGTAAAAAGATGTTCAGCTGCACTCATAATAAGAAAAATGCTAATTCAAACATCACCACACTTGTGGTTTCAAAACATGGCCCCAGAATTATCCAGCACTCCTCCCATGAACAGGTGCACTTTCCCTTGAGTCCAATGTCTGTAACTTTCTGACCAACAGACTCCAGCCTATATGTTGTGATGGTTTGGTAGCTTGCACTACCCGTCTCTTTCTCTGAAACCCAACCACCATGCTATGAGGAAGCACAAGTCCCCCACTGGACAGGAACCAATAGCTAGTACCAACTTGCCAGTCATGTGAGTACACCAACTTGGAACAAGACCCTTGAGCTTTAGTTGAGCTGCCCCAGCTAACACTGCATGGAGAAGAGATGAGTTGCCTTTACTAAGTTCTGCTGAAATTGAAGATTTATGAGCAAATTAAATGACTGTTTCATTTTGAGCTAATTCAGGATGATCTTTTGAAATTGGTAAGGAAGAAGACGCCATGATACTGTGTACAGAAAACCCTAAAAACTCCACCAAAAAAATAAATAAATGAATTTATTTATTACTAAATTCAATAAATCAGGTCACAGGATACAAAATCAATATAAAGAAATCCATTGCATTTTTATATACTAATAATGAAGTGGCAGAAAGATAAATTAAGAAAATAGTCCTATTTGCAATTTTACCAAAAATAATAAAATACCTAAGAATAAATTTAACCAGGGAGGTGAAAGACTTGTCCTTTGAAACTATAAATGTTGATGAAAGAAATTGCAGATGACACACATAAATGGAAGATGTTCCATGCTCATGGATTGGAAGAACAAATACTGTTAAAATGTCGATTCTACCCAAAGCAATCTGCAAATTCAATGGAATCCCTATCAAAATACCAATAGCTTTTTTTTTTGTACAGAACTAGGACAAACAATCCAAAAATTTGTGCGGAAACACAAAAGACCCCAAATAGCTACAGCAGTCTTGAAAAAGAACAACAAAACTGGAAGTATCCAGATTTCAAAATATACTACAAAGCTGTAGTAATCAAAACAGTACTGGCACAAAAATAGACACATAGATCAGTGGAATGGAAGAGAGAACCCAGAAATAAACCCACTCTTATATGGTCAATTGAATTTTGACAAAAGAGACAAGAATATGCAATGGAAAAAAGATGGTCTCTTTTACAAATGCTGTTGTGAAAACTGGACAGTTACATGAACAAGAATGAAACTGGACCACTTTCTTAAACCATACCCAAAAATAAACCAAAATGGATTAAAGTCCTAAATGTTAGACCTGAAACCATAAAAATCCTAGAAGAGAGGACAGGAAGTAATGTTTCTCACATCAGCTAAAGGACATTTTTCTAGATATGTCCCATGAGGCAAGAGAAACAAAACCAAAAATAAACTATTGGGACTACATCAAAATAAAAAGCTTCTGCATGGCAAAGGAAACAACAAAACAAAAAAGCCAACCTACCGAATGGGAGAAGGTATTTGCAAATGACATATCTGATAAAGGGTTAGTATCCAAAATATATAAAGGACTTCTATAACTCCGTACCCCCAAACCAAATAATCAAATTTAAAAATGGGCAGAAGACATGAACAGACATTTGTCTAAGGAAGACACCCAGATGGTCAATAGACACATGAAAAGGTGCTCAACATCATTCATCATCAGGAAAATGCAAATCAAGACTACAATGAGACATCACCTCACACCTGTGAGAATGGCTAAAATCTAAAACACAAGAAACAATAAGTGTTGGTGATGATGTAGAGAAAAAGGAACTCTGGGGCACTGTTGGCGGGAATGCAAACTGGTGCAGCCACTGTGGAAAATGGCATGGAGGTTGCTCAAAAAATTAAAAATAGAATTACCCTATGATCCAGTAAATTGCACTACTGGGTATTTACTCGAAGAATACAAAAACAACAATTTGAAAGGATATATGTACCTCTATGTTTATTTAAACATTATTTACAATAGCCAAATTATGGAAGCACCCCAAGTGTCCATCAATAGATGAGTGAATAAGGAAGATGTGATATGTACACACACACACACACACTACTCAGAATATTACTCAGCCATAAAAAGAATGAAATCTTGCCATATCCAACATGGATGGATCTAGAGGGTATACTATCAAGTGAAATAAGTCACAGAAAGAAAACTACTATATGATTTCACTCATATGTAGAATTTAAGAAACAAAACAAAGAAAGAAAAAAAGAGACAAACCTAAAAACAGACCCTTAAATATAGAGAACAAACAAACACCATAGGGGAGGTGAGTGGGGGAATGGGTGAAGCAGATGATGGGGAATAAGAGTGCGCTTATCGAGATGAGCACTGAACAATGTATAGAATTATTGAATCACTATATTGTACACCTTGAACTAATGTAACACTGTATGTTAATTATACTGGAATTAAAATAAAAAATAAATATGTTAAAAAAGAGAGCTTAATAAAATAATGTCTCAAATTGAAAAAAAGATACTTTTCTTTCATTTTATTTTATCATCCAGAGATTAGATATGAAAATAGCTATGGTTTGCACTTTCTTCTGGAGAGCATTATAGGGATAAAGTAAAATAACAAATGGGAAGGTGTTTTGAAGACAAGTAAATGCAAAGTATTATCACAGCAATTGTAAATAAAAAAGTAAAAGAGAGCATTGTTCTGCTTATAGATGTCAGTCTGAGAACATGCATTTACAGTAAAAATGATGGAGTAAGAATACCTGCCAACATGGGATGTAGAGAAATTTCGAGAAAATAGGAAGCAAGTGGAGGAATAGGAACTGACTGAAGGAGGAGAGAGATACCACTAGGTAGCATATAATCAAAATACAGCCAGAAAGGTTGCTGACCATCCCATCCCCACAGATCTCTGGACTGTCTCAGGGTTTGGACTTCCCACGTACATTACTTCCTCTCCAGGCCAGGAGTGAAGCACTCTTCTATAAAGATAACAATGCCTCCAAATAAAGCCCACCCCATTCAGGCATTTAAGTGTCTGTGGTGAGATGACTGGACAAATGTCTGATAATTGACAAGTCCCACCCACATATCCAGGACTCCCAATCAGCTTTCTGTTGCCTCAGTCTAAAAAAACAGATGACTATTGAATGTCATCAATGTGGCAAGCACTCAATAAATATTTCCTAATATTTATTGCATTTGGTAAGTATTTTAATAACAAAACCAGTAATAATATTACTATTTTCAATTGGAAAGATGTTTTATTATACACCAAAGTAAATAGAGTTGTGTAAATACAAATACACAAATAGAAAATAATAGAAATAATACAAGGACTAGAAAAGAATTTTTTAAAAATTCTCAATGGTATCCTTAGAACATTTCACCAGAAATTTTCATCCATTAAAAATAAAGAGAGGGGCAGAGCAATTAGAGACCTGGGAAGGTGGCGGCATAGGAGGACACTGGGCTCACCATGTCCTGCTGATCGCTTAGATTCCACCCACATCTGCCTAAATAACCCAGAAAACTGCCAGAAGACTAGCAGAATGGACTCTCTGGAGCCAAGCCTAGACAAGAGGCCCACGGAAGAGGGTAGGAAGGGCAGAGAGGCGGTGCGCGCTACACAGACTGGCCGGAGGGAGCCGGGGCGGTGAAGGGACAGCCAGCCCACCCGGCAAGGCAGAGCCCCCAAGTCTGGCTTGCAAAAGTGGAGGGGCCAGATGGAGTGAGTTCTGACAGCCAGCGGGACTTAACATCTGGAATGTCATAAGTCAACAGCTCTGCTCGGAGAGTGGCAGGGTGAGAGAACACCGGGAGGGAGATTTGTTGAACCCTGGAGGACAGAGCTCAGCTTGGCGGGGAACAAAGGTGCTGGCCATCGCCATCTTCCTCTCCCATCCCCCAACTGAAATTCCAAAGGGAACGGTTCCTATCACTGAACTTGCTTGCACCGCACAAACCCTCGATGTGCTTCTGTGGATCCATCCCTCCGACAGGTCTGCCTCCCTCCTGGTGCTGCAGGGCCCCTCCTGCAGGGGACCACCTTCAGCAAAGGGAGCTAAGCCTGCCCCTCCCGCCCCTGTGCACCTTGTGGATCCACCCTGGCTAATACGCCTTTGGCCAGATCCCATCAAAGCAGCACCACAAGCCTGGCAGTGTGCAAGTAGCCCGGACAGGGGCCACACCACTCCGCAATGAGTCCTGCCCCTGGGAGAGGGGAAGATAAGGTACACACCAGTCTGACTGTGGCGCCAGTGGTGGGCTGGGGACAGACATCGGGTCTGACTGTGGCCCCACCCACCAATGCAAGTTATTCAAGACAGCACAGGGGAAGTGCCCTGCAGTTCTGCACCACTCCAGGGACTATCCAAAATGGCAAAACGGAAGAATTCTCCTCAAAAGAAACTCCAGGAAGTAGCAACAGCTAACGGATTGATCAAAAATGATTTAAGCAATATAATGGAACAAGAATTTAGAAAAATAGTTATAAAATTAAACGCTGGGCTTGAAAAAAGCATAGAGGACAGCAGAGAATCTATTGCTACAGAGATCAAGGGACTAATAAATAGTCATGAGGAGCTAAATAATGCTATAAATGAGGTACAAAATTAAATGGAGGTGGCCATAGCACGGATTGAAGAGGTAGAGGCGAGACTAGGTGAATTAGAAGATAAAATTATGGAAAAAGAGGAAGCTGAAAAAAAGATAAAAAAAATCCAGGAGTATGAGGGGAGAATTAGAGAACTAAGTGATGCAATCAAATGGAACAATATCCGTATAATAGGAATTCCAGAAGAGGAAGAGAGAGAGAAAGGGGCTGAAGGTGTACTTGAACAAATCATAGCTGAGAACTTCCCTGACCTGGGGAAAGAAAAAGGCATTGAAATCCAAGAGGCACAGAGAACTCCCTTCAGACGTAACTTGAATCGATCTTCTGCATGACATATCATAGTGAAACTGGCAAAGTACAAGGATAAAGAGAAAATTCTGAAAGCAGCTTGGGATAAACAGGCTTTAACTGACAAAGGTAGACACATAAGAATAGTAGCAGACCTATCTACTGAAACTTGGCAGGCCAGAAAGGAATGGCAGGAAATCTTCCATGTGATGAACAGAAAAAATATGCAGCCGAGAATCCTTTATCCAGCAAGTCTGTCATTCAGAATAGAAGGAGAGATAAAGGTTTTCCCAAACAAACAAAAACTGAAGGAATTCATCACTAAACCAGCCCTACAAGAGATCCTAAGGGGGATTCTGTGAGTGAAATGTTGCAAGGACTATAAACTACCAGAGACATCACTACAAGCATGAAACCTACAGACATCACAACTCTAAACCCATATCTTTCTGGAAACCAATTTGACAGTAAATTTCATATATTAAAAAATAAAAAAAAATTAAAAAAAATAAAAAAAAAATAAACCCATATCTTTCAATAATAACACTGAATGTAAATGGACTAAATGCTCCAACCAAAAGACATAGGGTATCAGAATGGATAAAAAAAAAACAAGACCCATCTATTTGCTGTCTACAAGAGATTCATTTTAGACCTGAGGACACCTTCAGATTGACAGTGAGGGGATGGAGAGCTATTTAGCATGCTACTGGAACTCAAAATAAAGCTGGAGTAGCCATACTTATATCAGACAACCTAGACTTTAAATTAAAGGCTGTAACAAGAGATGAAGAAGGGCATTATATAATAATTACAGGGTCTATCCATCAGGAAGAGCTAACAATTATAAATGTCTATTCGCCGAATATGGGAGCCCCCAAATACATAAAACAATCACAAACATAAGCAACCTTATTGATAAGAATGTGGCAATTGCAGGGGACTTTAATACCCCACTTATAACAATGGATAGATCATCTAGACACAGGATCAATAAAGAAATAAGGGCCCTGAATGATACACTGGACCAGATGGACTTGACAGATATATTTAGAACTCTGTATCTCAAAGCAACAGAATATACTTTATTCTCAAGTGCACATGGAACATTCTCCAAGATAGATCACATACTGGGTCACAAAACAGCCCTTCATAAGTATAAAAGAATTGAGATCATACCAAGCACACTTTCAGACCACGATGCTATGAAACTTGAAATCAACCACAGGAAAAAGTCTAGAAAACCTCCAAAAACATGAGGTTAAAGAGCACCCTACTACAGAATGAATGGGTCAACCAGGCAATTAGAGAAGAAATTAAGAAATATATGGAAACAAACGAAAATGAAAATACAATCCAAACACTTTGGGATGCAGCAAAGGCAGTCCCGAGAGGAAAATACATTACAATCCAGGCCTATCTCAAGAAACAAGAAAACTCTAAAATACAAAATCTAACAGCACACCTAAAGGAAACAGAAACAGAATAGCAAAGACACCCCAAACCCAGCAGAGGAAGAGAAATAATAAAGATCGGAGAAGTAAACAATATAGAATCTAAAAAAAACTGTAGAGCAGATCAATGAAACCAAGAGTTGCTTTTTGAAAAAATAAACAAAATTGATAAACCTAGCCAGGCTCTCAAGAAGGGAGAGGACCCAAATAGATAAAATCATGAATGAAAATGGAATTATTACAACCAATCCCTCAGAAATACAAGAACTTATCAGGGAATACTATGAAAAATTATATGCCAACAAACTGGAAAACCTGGAAGAAATGGACAAATTCCTAAACACCCACCCACTCCCAAAACTCAAATAGGAAGAAATAGAAAAGTTAAACCGACCCATAACCAGTGAAGAATTGAATCAGTTCTCAAAAATCTCCAAACAAATAAGAGTCCGGGACCAGATGGCTTCCCTGGGGAATTCTACCAGACATTTAAAGCAGAGATAATACCTATCCTTCTCAAGCTGTTCCAAAAAATAGAAAGGGAAAGAAAACATTCAGACTCATTCTATGAAGCCAGCATTACTTCGATTCCCAAACCAGAGACCCAGCAAAAAAAAGAGAACTACAGGCCGATATCCCTGATGAATATGGATACAAAAATGCTCAACAAGATTCTAGCAAATAGAATTCAACAGCATATAAAAAGAATTATTGATCAAAAAGAATTATTAATCCCACCATGATCAAGTGGGATTCATTCCTGGGCTGTAGGGCTGGTTCAACATTCACAAATCAATCAGTGTGATACATCACATTAATAAAAGAAAAAGATAAGAACCATATGATCCTGTCAATCAATGCAGAAAAAGCATTTGACAAAATTCAGCATCCTTTCTTAATAAAAAACCTCGAGAAAGTCGGAATAGACGGAACATACTTAAACATCATAAAAGCCAATTTATGAAAAGCCCACAACTAATATCATCCTTAATGGGGAAAAACTGAGAGCTTTCCCCCTGAGATCAGGAACACAACAGGGATGTCCACTCTCACCACTGTTTTAACATAGTGTTGGAAGTTCTAGCATCAGCAATCAGACAACAAAAGGAAACCAAAGGCATCAAATTGGCAAAGATGAAGTCAAGCTTTCACTTTTTGCAGATGACGTGATATTATGCATGGAAAACCTGGTAGACTCCACCAAAAGTCTGCTAGAACTGATACATGAATTCAGCAAAGTTGCAGGATACAAAATCAATGTACAGAAATCAGTTGCATTCTTATACACTAATAATGAAGCAACAGAAAGACAAATAAAGAAACTGACCCCATTCACAATTGCACCAGAAATCATAAAATACCTAGGAATAAACCTAACCAAAGATGTAAAAGATCTGTATGCTGAAAACTATAGAAAGCTTATGAAGGAAATTGAAGACGATATAAAAAAATGGAAAAACATTCCATGCTCGTGGATTGGAAGAATAAATATTGTTAAAATGTCAATATTACCCAAAGCTCTCTACACATTCAATGCAATCCCAATCAAATTGCACCAGCATTCTTCTCGAAGCTAGAACAAGCAATCCTAAAATTTGTACACAACCACAAAAGACCCCGAACAGCCAAAGTAATATTGAAGAAGACCAAAGTGGGAGGCATCACAATCCAAGACTTTAGCCTCTACTACAAAGCTATAATCATCAAGACAGCATGGTATTGGCACAAAAACAGACACATAGACCAATGGAATAGAATAGAGACTCCAGAATTGGACCCACAAAAGTATGGCCAACTAATCTTTGACAAAGCAGGAAAGAATATCCAATGGTTTGGAGAACTGTACAGCAACAGGCAAAAGGATGAAACTAGACCACTTTCGTACACCATTCACAAAAATATACTCAAATGAATAAAGGACCTGAATGTGAGACAGGAAACCATCAAAACCCCAAAGGAGAAAGCAAGGAAAAACCTCTTTGACCTCAGCTGCAGCAATTTCTTACTCGACACATCTCCAAAGGCAAGGGAATTAAAAACAAAAATGAACTATTGGGACCTCATGAAGATAAAAATCTTCTGCACTGCAAAGGAAACAACAAAACTAACAGGCAACCGAGAAAATGGGAAAAGATATTTGCAAATGGCATATCAGACAAAGGGCTAGTATCCAAAATCTATAAAGAACTCACCAAACTCCATACCTGAAAAGCAAATAATCCAGTGAAGAAATGGGGAGAAAACATGAATAGACACTTCTCTAAAGAAGACATTCAGATGGCCAACAGGCACATGAAAAGATGCTCAATGTCGCTCCTCATCAGGGAAATACAAATCAAAACTACACTCAGATACCACCTGATGCCCATCAGAGTGGCTGAAATGAACTGATCAGAAGATTACAGATGCTGGAGAGGATGTGGAGAAACGGGAACCCTCTTGCACTGTTGGTGGGAATGCAAATTGGTGCAGCCGCTCTGGAAAATAGTGTGGAGTTCCTCAAAAAATTAAAAATAGATCTACCCTATGACCCAGCAATAGCACTGCTAGGAATTTACCCAAGGGATACAGGAGCGCTGATGCATAGGGGCACTTGTGCCCCAATGTTTATAGCAGCACTTTCAACAATTGCCAAATTATGGAAAGAGCCTAAATGTCCACCAACTGATGAA
Source organism: Panthera uncia (assembly GCF_023721935.1). Lineage (NCBI taxonomy): Eukaryota > Metazoa > Chordata > Mammalia > Carnivora > Felidae > Panthera > Panthera uncia. Next base: position 52,789,274 of record NC_064812.1, on the reverse strand, counting down.
TGGATAAAGAAATTGTGGTTTATATATACAATGGGATACTACTTGGCAATGAGAAAGAATGAAATATGTCCTTTTGTAGCAACATGGATGGAACTGGAGAGTGTTATGCTAAGTGAAATAAGTCATACAGAGAAAGACAGATACCATATGTTTTCACTCTTATGTGGATCCTGAGAAACTTAACAGAAGACCATGGGGGAGAGGAAGGAAAAAAAAGTTAGGGAGGGAGCCAAACCATAAGAGACTCTTAAAAACTGAGAATAAACTGAGGGTTGATGGTGGATGGGAGGGAGTGGAAAGGGGGCGATGGGCATTGAGGAGGGCACCTGTTGGGATGAGCACTGGGTGTTGTATGGAAACCAATTTGACAATAAATTTCATATTAAAAAATAAATAAAAAGAAAAAGAGAAGAAATAGCATGCTAATAATTATCTGGAAACAAGAAAGACCTGTTTGATAATTTTTCCCACATGCACAAAAATCTATGGATCAGTAGAAATTCAAATTGAAGAAATGTTCTAGAAAGTATTGTAAAAAGATTAAGAATGATAAAATAGAGGGGGAATATTTAGTTATGGAATATCAATATATGACCTCCAACAGATAACTAATGAAATTCCTTAAAGAGAGAATAGTAAAATTGAAAAGGAGAAATTATCAAAGATCAACCACAGTGGTTCTCAAGGTGTTATCCAGGGACCTCTGAGGTCCTACATTTTCTTCATATTAACCAACAAACAAACAGACATGTCTCAACAGAGTAGGAAGTCAATAGATAGCATAAAAATTGAAAAATCTAGAACTGGCTGCATAAGGTTATTTAGAGATAATAGCCTTTAGAGAATTAACTACTACAGGAAACAGGTAAATAGTTAAAGGGATTGTCTGTGGAGATGAGAGAGGGGACAGAAAAGATTAGTCAAGGAGCCTCTATTTTAAATTACACTATTTAACAGCTTCAAAGGGACATGCACCCTAATGTTTATAGCAGCATTATCAACAACAGCCAAGCTATGGAGACAGCCCAAATGTCCATCAACTGATGAATGGATAAGGAAGGTGTGGCGTATATGTGTGTGTGTATACACACACATGTGTGTGTGTGTATACACACACACATATACATATATATACACATATATATGTGTATACACACACACATATACACCACACCTTCCTTATCCATTCATATGTGTGTGTGTGTGTGTGTGTGTATACTTTTATATATACACACACATATGTATATATATAATGGAATATTACTCAGCCATCAAAAAGAATGGAACTTTGCCATTTACAACAATGTGGATGGAACTAGAGTGTATTATGCTAAGCAAAATAAGTCAATCAAAGAAAGACAAATACCATTTGATTTCACTCATATGTGGAATTTTAAAAACGAAACAGATGAACATATGGGGGGGGGGAAGACAGGGGAAACAAACCATGAAAGACTCTTAAATATAGAGAACAAAATGAGGGTTGATAGAGGAAGATGGGTGGGGAATGGGTTAGATGGGTGATGGGTATTGGGAGGGCACCTGTTATGATGAGCACTGGGTGTTGTATGTAAGTGATGAATCACTGAATTATGCTCCTGAAACCAATATTGCACTGTATGTTCACTAACTAGAATTTAAATAAAAATTTGGAGAAAAAAAAAAGAACAACAAAAAACCCCCAAATATTTGTGAAACACAGGTTAACTTTTACACTTAGGGCAACTCAAAGATTTTTATAGAAAATTAAATATTTCTTTTTTTAAAACAAAAAAAATAAAGTTCAGTATTTAGGTAGCTCAGTTAATAGAAGGATCACAATCAAGAAACTTCTCACAGTTTCACATTAAGAGGCTGAAGGTTGGTCCTTCCTAAGGCTTAGAGGTGAGAATTATTGACATCACCTTGGTCTGCAGATGGGTACTTCTGGCACATTCCCCTCTGTGCAGCTGTAAAATGAAGTCTGTGTTTGAGGAACACCGTGTGTGCTCTCTTCTTCAGTATTAAACTGCTGAGTAACTTAACTCACCACTAAATCTTTTTGTTCTAGCTTTCTTTCCTCGCTCTCCTTCTCTTCAGTTCCTTGTTCTGTTATCCCATTATAACTCCTAACTCGAAACTCACCAGTGACATTTTTGTTGAGAGTTTCATGTACTTCTGAAGAAAAACACTGGAGCAGTTTGTACTGAATCAAATTCTTGGAATCTCTTGCCCTAGTTTGTACTGGAATATTTGGGGAAGTCCAGGGGTATCTCCAGAACAGCAAAGCTTTTCAGAGTGGGCTTTGTCTCCTAAAAGGAAATGTCAAGTGATGACCTTAAGTGATGGACACTCTGGAATGATGAAAGTGGAATAGAGACACCGGAGACCCTCATGCCCCTGTCCAGCCACATTGGTCCACTGTTTGGACCTATGGGTGTCAGCCATCAGCTTGATATATTATAATGCCATTGAAGGGGAAGACAAATTTCTTTTGTAGAACAGCATGGGAATTGCAGTGTGACCAATCATCTTGGTGTGTAAGAATAGCCTGGGACTATCCCAGTTTTAACACTGAAAGTCCTGTATCCTGGGAAGCCTCTCAGTCCCAGCAACACTGGGATGGTTGGTCACATGGTTAGGATGTCTAGTACAAAGCCACTGCCTAGAATAAAATCCCAGCTCCACCACCTACCTACTAGCTGCCTGACTTTGTCAAAATTGCTTAATCCTACTCTTTCTCATTTGCCTTATATGAAAATGGGGATAACATTAGTACTTAACTGCTGGGGTTGTGCCAAAAAACAACTTAGTACATATAAAGAACTCAAAATGGTGCCTAGCATGTGGCAACATGGCAAGTACTCAGTAACTATTCCCTAATATTTATTGCATTTGGTAAATATTTTTAATAACAAAACAAGTAATAAGATTACTATTTTCAACTGGAATGATGCTTTGTTATGCACCAAAGTAAACAGAGTTGTGTAAATAATATTTCTTTTGGAGGTTGATAAGGCCAAATAGGCCCAATGGGTGTTTTGAGATGTCAGCTAAATCAAAATCAAACATTCTCATGGCTAACACTATAAACTCTGTGGAAACAACTGTCAGGAGAAGCAGCACCCTTTATTCATCTGAGTTGTAGACAAAGCATTAATCAATAGGTGATATTAAAACAGCCCAATAATGAAAATTACTTTCGCATCTGATTTTAAGATGTGAGAGCATGTTCATGCCAATGGAATTGAAATGGACCTCAGGTATTTACTGTTGACAGGAGAGGTAATAAAATGTGGAATGCAGTGACACAGGGCCTGGTATCATTGAGTTTGGATTGTTCTAGTATTTAGGCAAATTCATACTCTTCCTGAAATTGAGGGGTTATAAAAAATATACTGTAGGTACACACTTCTTTTTATTAGTTTTGTTTCTTTGCTATTCAACATCTGAACATCCTTTCTCTTTTGTTTCTTCTCTGTTCAACATCTGAACATCCTTCCTCTCTTTTGGTAATCCCCAGCATGTGGGCATTGGTCCCACTCTGGACGTGAAGGGGCCAAACACTGTTTCCTCCTGCCCTGTTGTAGTGATTGCATATATGCTATCAAACCTCAGCAGAGGTACACAGGCTTACATAGAAGGCTTTTTAAAACATAGATTGCTGGACCCCACCTCCTGAGGGGTTGAGAATTTACATTTCTAACAAGTTTCCAGGAAATATCGATGCTGCCAGTTAGGAATCACACTTTAAGAACAAGTCAGTTAGAATGTGAACATGTGCTGGGGCGCCTGGGTGGCTCAGTCGGTTAAGCATCTGACTTCAGCTCAGGTCATGATCTCACAGTTTGTGGGCCCGAGCCCTGTGTCGGGCTCTGCGCTGACAGTTCAGAGCCTGGAGCCTGCTTCAGATTCTGTGTTCTCCTCTCTCTCTGCTCCTCCCCTGCTCACTCTGTCTCTCTCTGTCTCTCAAAAATGAATAAATGTTAAAATTTTTTTTTAATTTTTTAAAATTTGTTTAAAAATTTTATTTTTGAGAGAAAGAGAGACAGAGTATGAGTGGGAGAGGAGCAGAGAGAGAGGGAGACACAGAATTTGAAGCAGGCTCCAGGCTCTGAGCTGTCAGTGCAGAGCCCGACATAGGGCTCGAACCGACGAACTGGGAGATCATGACCTGAGCTGAAGTCGGACGCTTAACCGACTGAGCCACTCAGGTACCGCCCGCCCCCAATTTTTTTTTTTTTTAAATAATGTGAACATATGACTTAGGTCAAAGAGATGACTCTGATTGGGACTTGAGACACAAGGTCAGCTGCGAAATTTTCTGTGAATAGAGCAGGCATATCAGGAATCCAACTCTGGCAACACCAAGTGGTCAACAGCAGTTATCAGAGTTGGTAAGAAGATAGTTCCTATGAGTGACCTTGGCTGTCTATCCTTTCTTGATTCTTGCCTGTTTGCTGCAGCCTAATTCTCTCACTTTTCTGTCAGTTCTGTGAGCTACTCTGCCTTTCAGTGAATTATCCTTTTGGGTAAGTTCACCATGGTCAGTTTCTGTTGGATGCATCTAGAAACACTGAGTGAAAAAGCAAGGCTATCAATGAGTAACAGGGATTTGAACTACTGTCAATCGTGGCAAGTGATAATTGACTATAACTGACTAAGTGCAGTGATAGAAGAATGCTCTGAACACTACATGAGCACAGAGGAGAGAAGGTGACCCAACTAAATGGTGGGCAATGGTGGGATGGGAGCTTATGTGGAGAGGAGGTTCAAGACAGGAAATAGGATGAAACTGGAGACATAAGTAGGAATGAGGTATTGGAGAACGTGTGTAACCTACAAAGTGAATTTAGACATTATTTGACAATATTTAATGTCAACATTTCCCAAACTTCTCTGATGGTATGAATCCCTCTGAAGATTCTAGGGTCAGGACACAAAATCTAAATGTTTTATGGTTTTTATGATCAAGCATGCTCAAGAAATACTGCCACAGATAATGGGAATCATTCAAGAATTTTTAGTATGGAAGTAACATGGCTTTCTAGAATATCCTCTAAAAGCATGAGGAGATAGGTTTGAGGAGTAGAAGATGGGAAACAGGCAGACCAATTAGGATGTTGCCCCAGTTATTGGGACATGAAATTATATGGGTCTCAACAAATGCAGTCCCCAAGAAGGAAAGGATTCAAAACATACTAGAAAACACAGTCCTTGTTGATGGAATAATATTCAGTAGGTGATGGAATTCAGGGTGAGAGGAATAGTCTATCAGCACCACTCCCAGGACTTAGATTTAGGTCATGGATTGATATGTAAACGTTGCTTTTTAAAATGTTGGAGGTAAAACTAAGGTGCAAGATTGAGCAGCAGAGAAAGGGCTCAGGAAAGGCATCAGGTTCTTTTCTGGTAATAGTGATAGTTTTAAAAGATTTTTTAATGGTTATTTTTATTTTTGAGAGAGACAGAGCATGAATGGGGGAGGGTCAGAGAGAGAGAGGGAGACCCAGAATCCGAAGCAGGCTTTAGGCTCTGAGCTGTCAGCACAGAGCACAGTAAGATCATGACCTGAGCCGAAGGGACACTCAACTGACTGAGCCACCCAAGTGCCCCATTGGTAATAGTGATCGTTTTAGAGGGAGAGAGTGCTGGGATCGTGGACATTGTTGCATCAGTATTTCTACGGAATTTTACGATCTTCTTTCTTATTATTGCTCTTCATTTCATGTTTTAGTCACAGCTCTGATTTGGTACTGATGCATGTTAATTGTTTTTCCTTGAAAGTTCTTCTAACTTGGGACACCTGGGTGGCTCAGTCGGTTAAGCATCCAACTCTTGGTTTCTGCTCAGGTCATGATCTCACAACTCATGGGTTCAAGCCCTGCATCGAGCTCTGTGGTGGCCGCACAGAGCCTCCTTGCTTGGGATTCTCTGTTCCTCTCTCCCTGCCCCTCCCGTGCTCAGTCTCTCTCACAAATAAATAAATAAATAAACTTAAAAAGCCAAAAGCAAAGTAAGTCCTTTTAACTCAAGAGATTCAAACTTCTTTCTAAAATCCAACCCAGAAAAGTAAATAATTAGGTGCTAGTTAACTTAGTCTTCCTATATCTTTTGATATAAATAAATATTATCTAGGGAATAGCAAAAGCAGTCTAAGCATACCTTTATGGGGCTATGTCTCCCTTGACCTTCATAATCTTTCAGAGCAGATTTCATTCTTCAACATACAGTAACTGATACTCATACATACATAAATGTATGAAATTTCATACATAATAAATGATACATAAATGTAAATAAATTTATAAATAAATACAATTTTTATATAATTATAATATTGTTATATATAATTATATTATATAATAATTATATATAAATTATATATATATAAATATTTATAAATATAAAATAATTGATAAATACATAAATTTATACATTCATAAATGTATGAAATAGTAAAATATGAACACTGATTGTCCATGGATTGTACTTATTTAAAGCTCATAATATCCCTTTAAGGTTATTATTATGATTATTCCAAATTCACAAATGAAGAAACTGTGACTCAGTGAATTTAAGAAACTTGGCCAGGGCCACGCAGTAACCACATTTTATAACCAGCTTTCAAATCCTCATCTGATTTCTACCAGGAGGAAGAGAAACAATGATCTGAGAAGATTTGCATGCACATCTTCTTGGTAGCCAGCGCACTGCATAGCTTAGCACGTGGCCTTGAGGGATGCTCCCCAGTCCAGATATTAACTAAAACAGTACCCACAATTTTTTTCATAGAGCTAGAAAGGACTTGGAAAAAATAATTTCTAAATCAGCTATTACATGTTTGCTACAAAGAGGAATATTGCTACACACCCATTTCACATTGCCATCAAACCCTAAGTCCTTGATTGAAATTTCAAATAATGGCTTCGTTTTGACATTTCTGACTGAGAAAGCGTGAGGTTACCTGGCATCCTCCCCCTGGCTCCCAGGTCCAGTGCTTCTTTTCTCCCTGTACTCTTCCGTCATCTACCCCACTCAACTCACACCCGGCCTCTGTGCTTCTGACGCACTTGCTCTAACCTCCACAAACTTAAGGAAATTTTGCTCCTTTCGATCCATTCTACCTATTTCTGCCAATGCCTTCCCCCTCCCCTGCTCCTCAATGTTAATTTGGTCACGTTATGCTTCTCCTTGGAAACCTTCAGCATCAATTTAATGCTTAAAGTATAAACTCTTTAACATGGCTTGATAGTGACAGATTAACCCATCAACTGAGAAATATTTACGATTGTTTCGTCTTAGTTTTTCTTAAAATATCCTACAAGAAAGACAGATGTCAAATATTCTCCTTAATTTTTAAATTGAAGACACAGAAGTGAATTGCTTTCCAAATATATCCAGGAATTAGATAATGGAACCAAAGGCAAATTATATTTCTTAGTCCCTCATTTTGCCTCAAAAACAGACTTTTTTTAGTCATTTTTTAAAAATCATTTTGACATCACTCTCACATAGGCCACACATTCCCACGTGGATACTCATATACAATTTGTGGTTTTTTTCTAAAGTGTCCCTTTTCTATGCCATTCATGAAAACCTACCAGAGCATGCAGTGAGGGAGATGTAGTGTCCGGGATAAGAGTGCAAGATTTCCAGATACACAGGTGGGTTTCTGTCCAGGCTCTGAGACCTGTGGTTATAAGACTCTGGGGCAAATTGTTCAACCTCTTCAAGGCCTAATTTTCTTATATTTCAAGTGAAAGTAAATAAAATGTAGATCCTAGAGATTAAATGAGAAGGCAGTGAGATGTTTGTAAAGTTCTTAGCACATCTGACACCTAGTAAGTGTTCAATGAATGGTCCTCTTCAAATTGTGTTGATCTAGTTTACTTAGAAATGATTTGTCAGGGGCTTCGAACTCTACTTTGGTAATAAATTCCCTGCAACACAATCTCCTCATAGATCATGACATGGCCATGTGTGATGGTACCGCTTTCCACATAATGCAGCTTTAAAAGAGTTATGGGGTTGGGGGTATCATCTGCGTTTGCTCATGTAGTCTGGGGTTGGGGGTATCATCTGAGTTTGCTCATGTAGTCTGGCCTCCTCCAGACTCAGGGGAGCCTGGAAAGTGATGCAGAGCACAGTGAGGATGTCTCCCTCACTGCATCCTCTAGGGCCCCTCTGCCCTAGAGCCCACAGACTGTAAAAACAGAAATGTGCAAAAGACTTTGAGGGTGAAGCTCTGCAGTGAATGGTCCTTTTTCAATAAAACTTTTGAAAAGAACGTTCTCTCTTATTAGGACTTCATTACGGGTTAATAAATATTATATAAGCATCTAAGAAATTCCTGTATTTGCTTATATCGTTACTGAAACGTCACTGATTCTGGAATTAATAAGAACAATACTGAAAACTGTTAACAGTCAAACATTTGGCATCATCTAGATGCGGATTCGAGCCTCTCGTTCCTCACTAACCGTATACCCTTGAGAAAATTACTTGACTTCTCTGAATCTCTTCCCATAGCTGTACAGCGGGAGTAATAACAGCACTTACTTCAAAGGCAGGTAGTTTGAGAACTAAATGAGACAATAGATGTAAAATGTTTAGTATGTACCCAGCACGTCCAATGAACTCAAACAATAAAAACTCTCATCTTTTTCTCATTTGAAATCACTTTTCTGGTTTCCTATTTGATCTCATTTGGAAATATTCTTATGTTTATTCTCCATTTTATCTCCATACTACACTCACTGTTTCTGATCTCTTGTGTTCAGAGAAACTGTGTCTACAGCAAAGCAACCTCCACTGTAATGAAATGGGGTTGGAAGGATGACAGAGGACTTAGTGTTTGGATTTCTGGGAAGAGCCTTCCCTGGAACATTAGTCAGGAAATGTTACCAACACTATTCATCATGCTAGACAGAGATCTGACCAAATGGAAGGGACCACGGGGCCGGTTCTCAATTCAGGGTTCTCATTAACATCATGCGGAACAGACAAGCTCATTGTGTTCTGAGAACCTTCTGGTTTGTACGAGAGAAAGATTCTCTGAGCAGTGCCTCTTGAGCCTTCCTGCCATGCCTGGGAATGTCAGCAGGTTGTTTGGCATGACTCTAAGCCATCCATCTGCCCACGTGAGTTATCTTAGCCTTTGTAATGGTATGGATTTAACAATAACATGGGGATGTTTCTCGGTGAGACAAATGGTGAGAGCAAATTAGCAGTACCAAGCAGTTTATAATGTATCTCGTACATATGGGAAAATCCTATGGAAATTTTAATCATCGATTCAAATTGAAATGGATTTATCACCAAGAATGACTCACTACTCCCCTTTTCTAAAATAATTAATGCTGTCCTCATTTTCAGTAGAACTGAGTGGCTGTCTTTTGTGCAGCTTGCCTCACAAAGCAATTGCAGACCTAATCAGTGCCTAGAAGAATCCAGCCAGCTGCTAGAAAACTCAGTGATGTTGCAGGATATCGGACACAAAACTTGTGATTTCTGGGACCATCAGGAAAGTTGCCAAAAGATGTAACAATAGAATGTGGCTTAAACTACTACTCAGGACCATGCCTTTTCAGCGTCTCCTAACACATTCATCTTTTCCCTTTCACTTATATCTTCCAACTGGCTCAGAAAAATACACACAAACCTTCACCCTAATATTTACATATTTACTGTATTTCTTGATCCCTTCTTCAATTTCTTCCTTTGCTTTATAAAAAAAGGTAAGCTTTAGGCAGCAGCTCCCTATAATAGTAACTTCTGCCTCTGATATCTAAACTTATTACCAGATAATTATGCATTAATTAGTAGCTCAGGAAACTAGAAACTTGATCTATAAAAAGTTACCCTCTTGAGTTAATAAAGATTATATAGTGCATAAGAATTGCAATGAAGCTGAAGAAATACTTGGTGTTTCCTTAGAATGGTTGTCTATTGTCATTCCCTAAACTGTAAGCCAAGTGAAGGTGGGGATTGTGTCTACTTTTTTACCATTGTATTGTCAACACTTAAAGTAGTGCCCAGTTTACGGCAAGCACTCAATAAATATTTGCAAACGAGCAATCTCATGGAGCACCTGCTACATGTCAAGCATTGAGTTAGGTCCTGAATAGGATGAAGCCTCAATATTGAAGGTGTTCACAGCATACAAAGAGCTATGGGAATAGAGATGAAGAGCAATGACCTCTGCTTCTGAGGTGGTAAGTAGAAGACACAAGAAATAATATGAGGAGAATTTGAATTTGAAGCTCCACCTGGACAAGGAAGCAGGAGTTCCCCCAGATAAAGTGGGAGGGTGAGGAGAACATCCTAGGCAAAGGCAATGAAAGGCAATGGGCTTGATAGTGCATTTGGGAACCATAAGTGAAAAGTGTGGTTACAGTGTAGGCTATATGTGAAGGGGTGAGGTAAACAAAGCCTTGGAAGGTGACCAAAGAGTTTGAACTTCATCCAGTAGAGGGAGCCATTTAGGACTTTTCACATAGAATGAGAATTCTGGGCTCAAAGTGAATGACTGGATGAACTGAGAAGCTGAAGCAAGGCACCGTGTTTGGTAGGTATTTCAAATGTGTTTGAGGGAGCAGAGGAGGGCCTGAATAAGAAGCCAGTTGTTAGGATTGATTGGACAGGATAGTTATAGACAACAGTGTGGAGGTAGAGCTAAAAAAAAATTCAACTACTAATTGAAGGGTAGAAAGGAGGCAACTCCATTACTCAAAGGTTTCTCTGTGGAGTGATGCACATAGTCAGGTGACATTTATCAGACAGTAAATGGAAGAGTAGAAACAGCTTCTGGGAAAATGATGAGCCCAGTTTAGAACATGTTTATTGATGGTGCCAGCTTTGATAATTTCGTGATGATAAACTGCAAGCCATTGGAACGTGGGTTCAGATCTCAGAAGAAATGTCTATCTATGCAAGGAACATTTCAGGATCGATTTGTTTTATAGGTGACAGTTGAACTCTTTGATGAGATCACCATGATAGAATGTGCCAGATGAAAAGACAAGAAGACTAAAGACTGAATGAATCTTGAGCAATGTCTCTGTTTAAGGAGGAATAGAGAAGGGAGAATGAATGAAAAAGCAAAGAAGAAATTGTCAGGGAAAAAAATAGCGTGCATTAATAGAAACAGGAAATTTCACAAAAGTGGGAAAATCAGCGGTGTCAAATGTTGAAGAAGCCCAAAGACTTAATAATAGAATGAGTCTGTTATTGAAAACTTCCTTGGCTACTTAGGAAACTATAGCTAATTGGCGACTGTGGAATTCAAATTACTGGGAGTTTAGAAGTAGCTATGAGATGAGGAATGAAGGTATTGAGCTCTTTAACTATTCTATGAAGATTTTAGCTATGAAAGGAAAGAAAGACCATTGAGAGCCTGATGAGGTAGCAATGTCTGAGGTTTTATTAAGATCACAGAGAAAATTATCTAGGAAAAATAGTCATCTGAGAGGAAAGAATTGCCAACTCCCAGAGAGAAAACATTATTCACAGAGCAAGCCAGAGGAAAGAAAGAAGTGAAGTCTATTGCATGGGCTTTCAAATGATTAAATTCATTCTCTCACTGTGTTCAGATGTGGAAATGGTGAGTTCTCTGAGGTCCAGAAGCAGTAAAACTTTTCTAGGGAATACTAATTAGATCATAATTATAAAAGAACCATGCTGCTTTAAGGATTTTTTTAGGACTGAAATTTCAGGATACGTGGGAATGTGCTCAGTTTTTCCTGAACTGAGAAGTCGGCAGCCAGGACTGTCCTGAAGGTTGGCAGAATGAGCATCTGTGCTTTGACTGATTTTCCCTAACCTTGACCGTGGTCACTCCATTTCTTAGACTAAATAAAGTAATCATGTATAATACAGTCCATTCAATGTCGATCTGCAGTAGAATGAAGCTAATTCCTGGTTATAGTGTGGCTGTAGAAAAAAAAATTACTCATGTGTAATGGGCATGGTGTGGGCTGATTGATTAAAAATCCTGAACACATTTCTTCCTGGTCAGTGAACTGAGTTTGGCATGGTAATACTGGAGAACAAATGAAACTGTGTTTGAAAAATTAAGCATTGGACCAATAAATGCATTCATCAAGCTTGCAGCTGGTGTTGAAGTACAGAGTATCTTCCCCTCCAACTTCTTCCTAGGAAAAGTGAGCAAAGAGAAGTTGATGATATTTGCATTCAGTTAATGTGTTTGGCTGTAGGGGGCTCATGAACTCAAAGACACTAATAGCTTTGGCAACAACCAGATAAAGATTGGGTTTGGACAGAGTTATCTGATGGGCTTCACTCTGGATTAGGCTTGCTTTTCAGAGCAAACCCTTTGAGTTCTCATGAAATAGAGTGCATCTCATGGTGCTTCTCTTAAGTGAAGCTCTTTGTAAAAAGTAATGACTTTCAGTAATTAAAATACCGGATGAATATCAAAACCATCAGGGCAGCAACTTGTACAAACAGAACAGGGGAGCCTAAGAAGGTACACGTTTTTCCACTTCTAAGCCAAAGGGAGAGTTTCAGATTTATAAGAATTAAAACCCTTGGCTGTTTGCACAAGCTCGGTGTTGCCTAAGTTGCTAAGTAAAGAATGTCCTAAAGGATAAAAGGAAGAAAAGAGTGGCTAGCTAAGTAAAATATTTTGAATTTGTTTAAAAAGTGAGGGGAAGGGAGAGCCTGAGTGGCTAATTCAGTTAAGTGTCTGACTCTTGGTTTCAGCTCAGGTCATGATCTCACAGGTTGTATGTTCAAGTTCCGTGTTGGGCTCTGTGCTAACAAGACAGAGCCTGCTTGGGTTCTCTCTCCCCCTGTCTCTCTGCCCCTTCCCCACCATGCTCGTGCTCTCTCTCTCTCTCTCTCTCTCTCTCTCACACACACACACACACACACACACACACATGCACACACACACAATAAATAAACTTTAAAGAAAAAGAGGGGATGTCAGTATTTCTGAAAGTAACCAGAGGGGGGAAAATCATTAAGTAGAAAATAATACTGAGTCTTTAGTGTTCTTATGTTTTTGTTGTTGTTTTTTGTGCAGGATACATTATACAGGGTTGGCCTCTAATTTCAGACTCTATGGAGCACAGCTTGTTTGTTTTTTAAGTTTACTTATTTATTCTGAAAGTGAGAAAGAGAGCTCATGCATGCAAATGGGGGAGGGGCAGAGAGAGAGAGGGAGAGGGAGAGATCCTGATGGGTGGATCCTATCAGCCCTATGTGAGGCTTGATCGCATGACCCATGAGATCATGGCTTGAGCCAAAATCAAAAGCCAGACGCTTGATCAACTGAGTCACCCAGGCACCCAGAAGCATGGCTTGTTAGTTACAGCAAGATGCGGGACTCAAATTTGCACCTGAAACTTGACTCTCATCCATAAAGATGAACAGAGCTGTTCAGGAAGAACTAAAGATCTAAGTGAAAAGCAAAACAGGGTATTAAGGCAATAAGAACACCCAGATATTTAAGGGTTGTGTCCTCTTTATCTTTTTGCCCCTAGGGTATTTCATAATTCTCAGTCTATATGGAATTCACTGAAAAAATGATTTGCTGGCTAAATGAAGACCAGGTAATGATGATGATACAAATAAGTCCACTACAATGATGGGGAAATCCAGGAATCGATGTGCTCAGAAATTCATGAAGATGGAATTAGGGAAAAGTCTATTAGCAGGCAATGGAAAAAAAAAACCTAAGCAGGGGTTCAGGGTCAGGATCTAAGTCCTAAGAAAACAGGACTAGTTCTAGAGGTGCCGATATTGAAAAAAAGTTGCCCAAACAAGATCCAGGTCTAGGCAATAAGACAAAAGGCCTACATAACTAAATCATGCATTCATTAAACAATTGATTGTTGAGTTACTTTCTCTGTGACAGGTACACTACTAGATCCCAGGAATAAAGCCAAAAAGACAGAGATCCCTGTTCTCATAGAGCTAATAAGAGGAGACAAGAAATAAAATAGGCAAGAAAAATACACAGTATGCTAGCTGAGGCTAAATACTTTAAAGAAAAATAAAGCAAGAAGTGTGGATAGTAAGCATTGGAAGAGATTGTGATTTTTTTTTTAATGTTTATTTACTTTTGAGAGAGAGAGACAGAGTGCGAGTGGGGAAGGGGCAGAGAGAGAGCGAGGCACAGAATCCGAAGCAGGTTCCGGGCTCTGAGCTGTCAGCACAGAGCCCGATGCAGGACTCGAACTCACAGACCACGAGTTCATGACCTGAGCCAAAGTCGTATGCTTAGCCGAGGCACCCAGACACCCCAGGAAGAGGTTGTGATTTTTAATAGGGTGGTCAAGGAAGGCATTAACTAAAGTGACATTTGAATAGAGACAACGAAAATAAAAGTTAATGGAGGGATCCATGTCCATATCTGAGGGAGGAGTAAGCCCAGGGGAAGGAGACAGAGGGAACATCAGGTGCAAAGGCTTTGGGACTCTGAGGCTGGAGGAGATCAGGAATTTTCTAGAAAGCAGGGAGGCTTATTTGGCTTGAGGGAAACTATCAAGTGGGAAAGTAGTAGGACATAAGATCAGAGAGGCAAGGGGAGTACCAGATGGGTCACATCACATAGGACTTTGTGAAATTGGACTAGATGTGTTGAAATCTTGTGTCTCCAAGATCAGAACTCTTCCTCAAGACCAAGGTCAGGTTGAGCCTACTGGGATCCTCCAAATGAAAAGCACTTCTCTCAGGGGTGAAGAGGCTGAGAACCAGGTGGATCCCATCAGCTAATTTTCAGGGGGAGAAATGCGCAAGAAGCAATATATGTCATCAACAACCTCCTCTTCTGGGGACCTTTCCCACTGCCCTCTGCCAGTCCTCAAAGGAACACATTCTATGTCCTATTTCTGTAGAAAACTAAAGCATTAGCTTTACTGGCTTAATATCAAGCAAGGGTTATTTAAATTATAACCTGGGCAGACTAAACTATCCTCAGTATTTAAAGAAACCTAATGATGGAGTGAGAAACTTTGGAGTGCACAGGTTATCTTTACTGGGAACTCCCTGTGTGAACCATAACTAATGTCTGAACAAAGCTCCCCTTTTTAGAGCCTTTCCCTTTCTGTGTATATAGGTATATGTAGTTCATTATATACACACAGTTAACTGTATTGGTTGAAATTCCTAGTATAATTTAACCTTTAAATAAAGGTAACAAAAGCAAGATGAAGTCTACATTTAAGAAACGTAGGTGATCTCCAAACTCCTAATTCTGTGTTGTCCACCACTCACTGCTATCCATTTACTGAACCAGTTGCCAGGCAAGACCCGATCCCTACATAACGGCTAGAGAAAGGACAAAGGAAGCTTACAAAACTGGATACCCAATGGAGGTATTTATAGAATAACTTCTGTTTGTGTAAAGTTGCTGGGTTTGTTCATTCTTAATTATTTCAAAATCCTGATCACCCTCGCTTCCATCAGGGATACATTCCCGTATGATAAACAGCAAGGGAGCGGTATAGATGATACAAGTTGTTTTGTTCTTCCCCCCACCCCCTGGGGAAAACAATACCTCTTGAGCTGGGGAAGACTCAAAACTCTCTAGGAATTAAGTTGTATCCTATTTCATATTCATCATAAGCCAAATTCAGGCTTCCGTGAGTCCAAATCTAGTTGTTCAGGCACTGCTTAGCACAGCTAGTTTATCAAACCGGGTATTGTGCGGCCTAAATAGAAACAAAAAGCTTTTTGATTTGGGCAGTTCTCATGAGAGCTCATTGAATTTATTGTGATATTTCTCTTTATACAGAAAAGGACCAGATTAGTATCTGATAATAGATCAGCACATTTATAAATGCTGAATGCTGAGCTGTGGGCAACATGTGATTGGATATAGAATTTGTAATTATTTTGCTTTATTGAGCTTGCTGCAAGGACAGAGAGGGGTAATGAGGCACTGATCTCTCCCTCAGGGGCCTGGGATAACAGTGACAGGCAGAGGTAGGCCAGTCCCCCGGGGGGTGCAAACCGGACCTACAGGGGGCTATAGTGAAGCAATTGCCGAGAGGTTGTACAGGCAGGTGTTAGCACTAAACGTGCAGATTCAGAGTGGAAGACGGAGTATGGAGAACACAGGTGCCCTGGTGGATTTATCTGTCCTTGAGCTGACAGGTGTCCCCATCACTCCTGGGGCAAGATATCAATATAGTAAGAGAGATGGTGGCGAAGATGAAGCCACAGTTGGGGAAGAAAGAGGAGATGTGGGAATTGTTTAGGTTTCAAGTGTCAAGGTGACTGACTCTGAGTATTTACCTGAATGATGAGGCTGAAAATCGGGGAGAGTTAAGAGATCAAGAGACAAAGTGTTAGTTATTGCGAGGCAAGAGGAGGTTCACTACCCTGGAGGTGTTATACCAACCAACAGTGTATAAAGTAATACTTTTTGGCTATTAGCTGTAAAACCAAACCGAAATAAGACACACACACATCTACAAATTTTTTAGTGAGGTGTCATACACGTAAAGAATGATACATGACACATGTCATAAGTATCAACGTGAGGAATATTTCCAAATTGAAGCACTCATGTAACCAGTATCCAGACCAAAAAACATTACCAGGATACTCCCTTGGGCCCCCTTCCAGTCATTTTAACTCCCAGTGGAAACCACTATCCTGGCTTCTAATAGTGCCTATTTGTTTTACTGGTTTGGTCTCCAGTATAAATGGTATTGGGCAGTATATAATCTTTTGTACTTGGCTTCTTTCACTCAATATTATCCTTGTGAGATTCATCCATATTGTTGCATGTTGTTTATTCTTGTTGCTGTAGAGTATTCCATCATATGAATATATCGCAATTTTTATGCCCATTCTACTCTTTAGGGACCTTTGGGTGGTTTCTAATCTTTAATGATTATTAATAGAGCTTTCATGAGCATTCTAGTATATTCTTTTAGTGAATATATGTATGTGTTTCTGTTGGGTGTATACCCGGAAGTGGAATTACTAAGTCATAGGAAAGGGTACGTTCAGCTTTGGTAAATACTGCCAGTTTTCTAAAGTGTGGTTATACCAATTTTTGTCTGTTTTTTTAAATGTAGGTGGCCCAATAATTTCCACTTAGCCCTTAACTGAAGTACTTCCTTTCTTCCTACTTGTCTTAAAGTGCCTATGTTTTGAGTAACAGCAAGGCTTTCTGCCAAGTCCCGAGAAGTGAAGACTATAGAATAAAAGAAGGGGGGAGATTAGGGGATACGCCTGAGCATTAAAAAAAATACATGAAATCATCATACAAAACTGGGACCCCAAGTCTCTTTAGCTTTTATTCTCTATCCGAGTACGAGCCCCTATTTAACTCTTATGACCACTCAAGAATTTGAGCCTAGTTCTCATATTCCCCAAAGTTCCCAACTTCTTCAGGTTCCTGCAGCAAGTCATAGAAGATGGACCTCAGAGGGGCACCTGGGTGGCTCTATCAGTTGAATGTCTGACTTCGGCTCAGGTCATCATGATCCCATGGTTTGTGAGGTCAAGCCCTGTGTTGGGCTCTGTGCTGACAGCTCAAAGCCTTGATCCTCCTTCAGATTCTGTGTCTCCCTCTCTCTCTGTCCCTCCCCTGCTCATGCTCTATCTCTCTCTCTCAAAATAAATAAACATTGGGGCGACTGGGTGGCTCAGTCGGTTAGGCATCCGACCTCGGCTCAGGTCATGATCTCGCGGTCTGTGAGTTCGAGCCCCGCGTCAGGCTCTGTGCTGACAGCTCAGAGCCTGGAGCCTGTTTCAGATGCTGTGTCTCCCTCTCTCTCTGCCCTTCCCCTATTCACGCTCTGTCTCTCTCTGTCTCAAAAAAATAAATAAACGTTAAAAATAAATAAATAAACATTAAAAAAATGTTTTTAAAGAAGATGGACCTCAGAGCCCTTTGTGCACTAAGAGTTGGACCTGTAGCATCTGAAGCCTGCCTTCTTTTCATATTTTTTTTCAAGTGTTAGGTGACTGTGGTTGAATTTTACAGTTGGGATAGTGACATGTTTAATAAGCCTTTTAGGGCTGTCTGTAATTTAACTTGCAGGTACATCACATTACACTTATAAGAAAAGCAATTTCAATAACTGACTATTTTTTAAGTACGGGGAATCCAGATGGATAATAAATTGAGAACCCTTTGTGTTTGTACATCCAAACTCAGTATTCTTCGTTTCAAATAATTAGAAACCACAGGATGAATTAATGGTCTGTTGGAGGCTGGCTAATGTGGGCCAGTTGTATGAAAAGCACAGTGATCAGAAGTGAAAACACATTGTAGGAGCATTCAGAAAAGAAAGCAGTGTTGACAATGTCTCTGCAATTGGCTGTACAACCAGTGGCCAAAATCAGCACCTAGGCTATTCTCTGATTATAGAGACTTATCTATTAGCCCTCTACACTTAATCCATTTCTCACAGAGAACAGAGTCCCAAATGTAGGGTCTGCAACTGTTTTTCTGGAGAAGACAGTCCCTTATGACACTGAGTAATGCATGCCTTTCCCAAGGCTAGAGCTCCCTGCTGAATATGAGGATAGTACAAATCCCAGGTTTGCTTGATAAACCTCAGAGTATTAAAGAGACAACTACTATATTAAACGTTCATTTTACTAAAACCTCCACTGTTATAGCCACTATTGTATTACCCTAGTGTTTGAAAGTAGATTTATACAACTCAATTAACTACTGACCTCCAACTATTTAAAAAAATATCACTAAACTGAACTAGTCAAATGTGTCCACATTGGACAAACCCCTAACCACTTCCAATTCGTTGGAGAAGACTGCTGACTGGCAATCTGTATGTGCTTGGGAACAAATGCTTGAAATAATATAATCTTATGTTAAATTTTACATAGTGTTTACATAGTGTGTTTACATATTAGTTCTAATTATACCCATTTATTTATCTTGCCTTAAAAGATACCCTCTGGGAGTAGGATTCTAGGAAGATTGTAGGTTAGGAGGCATCAGGTGTCCATGTTCCCACCCAGACAATAACTCTGGCAGGGTATGTCTAATGTAACTATTTTGGAACTCTGGGGTCTATTGAAGGCTTAACTCGGCAGCAGTTACCCAGACCCAACCCTCAGCCCCCAACCCACACAGCTATCCATGTGTTCCTGGCACATCTTCCATGTCGATTTCAGGGGCCAGAATGGGAAATAAGACCTTGCCCTCCAAATACAGGGACTCTGATTGCTAATTGCTCCTTCTGATGTTAGAGGTATAGTCACAGAGGCCGGCAGCCATTGTTGTTGCACCTCCCCCAGTTGTTGCAAGCCCCACCCCTCAGGCTGAAGTGGCTTCCAGGGGATTTAAAGTGCCAGAACCTTCCTCCCCAACCCTTTCATTTTTCTCTTTTCTCCTTTTGGGAGCCAGATATGAAAAATATTCAAAAGCAACTGTATATATGGAGGAAGTCAGAAAGTCACCACTTATGCCCAAAGAAAGGCATAGGCTCAGAAAAAAAACTTGAAAAGACCTTAAATTTACTTAGGCTGATCCTTGGCACAGAGACACCCTACAGCACTGTAAATAAAACAACCACAAATAACAAATCCTGTAAAAGGGGAGAAATCTGATTTCCAGAGTTACCAGTTGATTAGATTCAAGTGTTCAGTTTTCAGCAAAAAATCACAAGGCATCCAAAGATACAAGAAAGTATGTCTCTTTCAAAGAAAAAAAAAATCAACAGAAACTGTCCTGAGAAAAACTTGTTGGCAGATTTACTAGATACTAAATAAAGTTGTTTTCTAAAAACTATATAAAAGATTCTCAAAGAACTAGGGAAGACATGCAGAAAGTAAAGAAAATCTATGTATGAACAAAATGGAAATATCAATAAAAAGAAAATCTAAGACGAATCCAAAAAGAAATTCTGTAAACTAACTGAATTGAAATGAAATGAAATAAATGAGAACTCCACTAGAGTAATTCATAGGTATTTTGAGCAGGTTGAAGAAAGAACCAGTGAGCTTGAAGATGGGACAGTAGCAATTATCGAGTCTGAGGAATAGAAAGACAAATGATTGGGGGTGCCTGGGTGGCTCAGTCAGTTAAGTGTCCGACTTCGGCTCAGGTCATGATCTCGCAGTTTGTGAGTTTGAGCCCCACGTCGGGCTCTGTGCTGACAGCTCAGAGCCTGGACCTTGCTTCAGATTCTGTGTCTTGCTCTCTCTCTGCCCCTCCCCAACTTGTGCTCTGTCTCTGTCTATCAAAAATAAATAAAATGTGAAAAAAAATTTTTTTTTAAAAAAGAAAGACAAATGATTGAAGAAAAGTGAACAGAGCCTAAGGGACCTGTGGGACACCTTCAAGTGGACCAACATATGCATCTTGGGAGTCCTGAGAAGAGGAAAGGGAGAGAGAAAGAGGCAGAGAGAAATTTGAAGAAATAATGGATGAAAAATTCCCAAGTTTGATGAAATGTATGAATATAAATGTCTAATAATCTCAACAAACTCCAAGTAAGTTGAGCTAAAAGAGACCCACACTAAAACACATTATAATCAAACTGTCAAAAGTCAAACACAAAGAGAGAATCATAAAACCAGCAAGAAAGAAGTGACTCTTCAGATACTAGGGATTCTTAATAAGATAATTAACATATTTCTCATCAGAAACTTTGGAAGCCAGAAGACAATGGGTTGATATACTTAAAGTGCCAAAAGGAAAAAATAAACTGTCCACTAAGTATACCTATCAAAACTGTCCTTCAAGACTGAAGGAGAAATTAAAATATTCCTAGATATATAAAAACTGAGGAGGTTTGTTACCACTAGACTTGACCTGCAAAAAATGCTCAAGGGAGAAATAAAAAGACACTAGACTATAACTTGAAGCTGCATAAAGAAATAAAGATTGAAGTAAAGGTTCACAATGGGCAATTATAAAAGCTAGTATTATTGTAACTTTGGCTTGTAACTTTACATTTTGTTTTTTACATAATTTAACAGGCTAATGCACTAACAAATATTAGTCTACGTTTTTGGACACACAGTATGTATAAATGTAATCTTGTGACATCAACAACTGAAAGGTTGGGGATGGAACTATAAAGAAGCAGAGTTTTGTATGTTATTGAACTGAAGCTAGTATAAATTCAGATTAGACTGTTATAGCATTAGGATGTTAAATGCATCCACAAAGAAAGTGGATATAGAATAGACACTGAAGGAAATGAGAAGAGAATTAAATATTTCTCTACAAAAAATCAACTAATTATAAAAGAAGACAGTGATGCAGGAAATGTGGAGAAAATGCTACAAGGCATGTAGAAAACAAATAGCAAAATGGCAGAAGTTGCTTCTTGTCAGTAATTACTTTAAATGTAAATGGATCAAACTCCAATTAAAAAAGATAGGAATGGATTAAAATAAATAACGTTATTTGATTGTATGTTGTCCACAAGAAATTCACTTTAGATCCAAGGAAACAAATAGGTTAAAATGAAATCATATGAAAAGATATTTTGTGCAAGTGATAAACAAAAGAGAGAGAGAGATGCAGTGGAACATTAAAAACAAGAAACGTTTGATATATGCTACAACATGGAATCTTAAGGACAATATGCTAAGTGAAAAAAGCTAATCAGAAAAAGATAAATATCATATAATGAGGTACTTATATAAGTACTTACAGTACTTATATGAGGTACTTAGAGTAATCAAAAATCAGAGGCAGAAAGTAGAATTATGGTTGCAGGAAGTAGAATTATGCAGGGAGGAATGGCGAGTTATTATTTAATGAGTATAGAGTTTCACTTTTGTAAGACGACAAGAGGACATGAGTTCTGGAGATGAATGGTCATAATGTTGCACGACAGTGTGGATGTACATAATGCCACTGAACTGTCCATTTTAAAAATGGTTAAGATGGTAAATTTAACATTATATGTACTTTACCACAATAAAAAAATGGAAAAGAAAGATACTCTGCTTTTTTTTTTTCAACTTTTAAACAATGAATATAAGTAGGCTTTCTGTGGATAAATTGGTGTCGTACTGGAGTCAACGTGGTTTTAGTGGTAGACGTAGCAGCAGTTTGAATAGATTGTGTACTGACCCCAAGATAAATTTATATAGCTTTTATGAACATATTTCGTTATCAGCTTCTTGAATGAATATTTTGCTCTTTCCCATAAATTGTGAAGGCCCAGGGGGAAAATAGTTTATATTCCTGGTTAACTATAGCTCTCCTGATGTGACATTTTCTTGCTTCTTGAAAAAAATTGGTTAAAATGTGCCTCTAAAAATCAACCACAGACTTTTACTGTGTACTTTATATGTAAAGAATGGAATTAAGGAAATAACCAGAGACAGAATCCTTGACCTTGGGAAACTTATATTGAGCTGGTGTATGGTTTTTAATCAGGGGTCTTCAATTTCAGTGACAGAAAGCCAATTCGAGCAGACTTAAAGAAAATAGGGAATTGATTGTCCAGCTCTCTATGGGCATTCTCACTGGCTTGACTGCTGATTTCTAGCACCCATGACTCTTTGCCTGCAGGCTCTTTTGGCCTTTTACAGGAAAGGGTACAAGTGTCCTAGCATTAAGAACTAGGAGCATTCATCAGCCAGTGACAGAAGTTGGTGAATAAACATGCCAGTGCCCCCTTTTTCTCAAGCAGGTTAACTGAGGCATGTGTTCTATATTGGGTCCCGGAGTGCCTTGGTAGGATGAATTCCAGTTGCCCCAAATGACAGCTTGCTTAATGCACACTTTAGGGGCAGCTGAGTGGTTCAGTAGGTGAAGCGTCCAACTCTTGATTTCAACTCAGGTCATGATCTCACAGTTTGTGGGTTCAAGCCCCATGTTGGGCTCCACACTGACTGTGTGGAGCCTGCTTGGGATTCTCTCTCTCCCTCTCTCTCTGCCTTTGCCCTGCTCACACTCTCTCTCACTCTCACTCTCATTCTCTTTCAAAATAAATAAAATAAACTTTATAATGCACACTTTATTGGCTTTTTTCTCTTCCTTACCTCACTTCTCTATTCTCCAATTAGTATTTTCTGGAATCAATCCATGAATAAATCATTTACTATCATATTACTATAATACCTATCTCAGAAGACTACTTCTGGGTGAACTCACACTGCAATAATTAGCTTTTCTAAGTGAGAAGTCCAATTGTAAACTTCAGACACCACTGGATCCAGGGCTTAAATGATGTCATTGAGAGTATATTTCTCTTATTTGGCTCTTCAGTCCTTTATCCTAGCTTCATCCTTACCCACTGCCTTCCATTAAGGGGACTAAATGGTTTTCAAAAGCCCAGATGTAGACCATATTCTCTCAACAGCACCAACCCCAAAGAGTTATTCCTTCTTTTTTCTGATGGGCATGAATTCATTGACCTGAGATTAGTCCCCACCTAACTCTAATTTAATCATAAGGAGGAAATGGATGAAATACACTGACTGGATTATACCTGGGTGAGTGTCTTACTGTGGAACCAGAATAGGGTCAAGCCAATGCACAATGCATTCCTGCAAATGGAGAGATTGCTTTTCCAAGGGAAAACCAGGTTGCTATTTACAGAAAAAAGATAATGGATGATAGAAAGATAAAAATGACAGAGAAGCAAGATATTTATATTTGATGACAAAGTACAAAGCAAATGTGGATCCCAAAAATGTGACCTTAACAGGGAGGGTTATTACCCAGGGTTTGGGAATGGCACCAGGCTGGGGAAAGGGAGAGAGTGCTAATTCTTAGTAAGCAATTGCTGAAGACTGAATTGTATACTTCCCTGCTGACCACCAATGCATATTTTGAAATCCTAACTCAATGGTATTTGCATATGGGGCCTTTGGGATGTAATTAGGTTTAGATAAGTTTCAGAGGTTGAGGCCCTGATTATGTGATTGATGCTTTTATAAGAAGAGACCCCAGAGTCCTTACTCTCTCTCTCTCTTTCTCTTTCTCTTTCTCTCTCTCTCTCTCTCAATCTCACTCTCACTCTCTCTCAATGTTTAGAATACGTTTAAGGATAGTACTTGTGTGATTGAGATTTGGAATCCATAAAAAACTTTGAGGTATTTCTTATCCCTCCCTGTCCTATGTATGGAATTGAAAAAACTAAAAGCTGTTTCCTCTAACAACCTGATGACTCCCTTTTGGTGCCTGTCCTTCTTAATTGGACACAGCACTATCTATGCTGAAAGAAAAGTGTCATGGTATGAATGTTTGTGTAACCCCCAAATCCGTGTGTTTAAATCCTACCCCCCAAGATGATGGTATTAGAAGATGAGGCCTTTGTGAGGTGATTAAGTTATGAGGGCAGAGCTCTCAGGGATAACATTAGTGTCTTCATAAAAAAAGGCCTTAGAAAGCCCCCTTGCCCATTTTGCCATGTGAGAACACAGTGAGATGATATTGGGCTATGTGTAAGGGGGCTCTCACCAAATACCAAATCTGCCTCTGCTGTGATCTTGGACTTCCAGCTTCCAGAACTGTAAGAAATAAATGTTTCTTGTTTATAAGCCACCCAGTTTATGGGGTTTGTAATAGCAGTCTGAACACACTGAGACCAAAAGTATATCAAATTTTCTACCATCAGAAACTTTGATCAGTCCCTTACCTGTTAAATGGAGAATCTAACAACACCTGATAAATTCATTGTAATGGACATATGAAATTACCTTATGTATTTGTAGCTCATTTTCATAAAACTATTGTCGTGCCTTGTATCTAAAAACAGGGAGGGACGCCTGGGTGGCTCAGTTGGTTAAGCGTCCAACTTCAGCTCAGGTCGTGATCTCGCAGTCTGTGAGTTTGGGCCCTGCATCAAGCTCTGTACTGACAGCTCAGAGCCTGGAGCCTGCTTCGGATTCTATGTCTCCCTTCAGATTCTGTGTGCCCCTCCCCGACTTGTGCTCACCTCTCTCTCTCTCCAAAAATAAATATGGCTAAATGTTAAAAAAAAAAGAAACATTAAAAACAGGGATAATTATTAAAAACACAAATAGAAAATCTGTTTCAAGGAAAAAAGTAGACATAAAGCTTGCTTACTAAAAGAGTTAAAATAATTGCTGTGATTTGAATTCAAATTTCACTTTGAAATTCTTGGCTGTCAGGGCAAAGGGGGAAGACAGTAAAGATTTAATACAATATTTGTCAATTATCAAAATGATCTTAAGGGAGATTGTATGTCTGGGTGTTTGTGAATATGTGTGTGCTTATGATTCCTAAGCCCTGAGTCAGCTTTACAGGCTAAGTATTCTGCTGAGCAACTGGGCAATGTTATTGTTTTTGTTTGTTTTTCATCAGTTTTTGCAAGTTCTGTTTTATTTTATATATTTAAACTACCATCCTGCATTATTTCTGAGCCATAGTCCCACTCTTGTACAGCCCATACACATCCACATTAATGTGGTTGATTGCTTGGTGTCTTTCCACAGATACAGAAATGTGTGGTATTTGTCTATTTTGTTAGGGGAAAAGGTAATTTGAACCAAGTATTAGAAATAGCCAATCTGTTTAGATCCAAAGAGAGACATTAGAGTAATCAGAAAAATGGATACTTGTGGTCTAAGTACCAGTTAGTACCATTTTATTCATATAAGCCTTTTTTGTTTTTAAGCATAGAACAGCTAAAAAGTCATAACAGAAGATTATAAAATCTCAAATTACAGTCTGGAGCATTGATCTTTTCTACCAATATTTCTATGTAATTTCTCTCTGTGTGTATAAGGAGGGCAAAATGTATATTAGAAAAGGAAAAGATCTGGAATTGGACAGACCTGGATTCAAATCATGTCTGTCATTTATGAATTGCATGAATTTAGGATCTATAACGTTCTCAGATTTCTGAGCCTCAGTATCCTGACTTGTAAGAATGGTTTGACACCTCTCACAAATTTGTGAGGATTAAATGAAATGCTGAATTTATAACATCTGTTAGTGCACAGCTCAATAAATATATTTTTTTAAATGTTTGTTTATTTTGAGAGACAGAGAGATGGGAGAGGGGGCAAGAGAGAGAAAAAGAAAGAAAGAATTACAAGCAGGTCTCAAGCTCAGCATGGAGCCTGACGCAGGGCTTGATTCCAGGACTGCGAGATCGAGACCTGAGCCTATATCGTGAGTTGCATGCTTAACCGACTGACACCCAAGTGCCCCTCAATAAACATTTTTAAATTAATAAATGAACGAGTCCTTCCAGAATATACTTACGATGATGGCAATGGTGATTTTTTAAGACACAAATATTGGCTGAAGAACAGAAACAAGTGAAGAATGCTAATTAAATAATACAAGTTCAGTAGATTCACAGGAATTTGGTTAATCCTCAGAAATTGTTTTGAGCAAGGAGAGACTATAAGAAGCCTACATTAACTCAAAATGCTAGTAGTGTCCCACTCATCAAAACTGTCTGACAATTCATTTTCTACTTGCCAACAATTAAAGGGAAATAGAATGATTAATAGAATTAGTAGAATGATTAATTTTGCTCAAATACGCAATCATAAAGTTTCCTCCATATTTCTTTGTGGGAACATAATGTAACCTTTTGCTTCCCTGTGTCTCTTGGGCATAGAAAATATGTTGTTGGTGGCTCCGGGCTATTTTACTTTATTCCTTACAGGGAAGAAATGCAACCTAGGAAATTTTCTCAAGAATTCTGGCCTTTCTTTAATTAGCTAAAACATACTTGTGGTTTATTTCTTCTCAAATATCTGATACATATATTAGGCAAATCCATTGCTTTAAGAAGAAAGGAACAAAGCCATTTAGAAAAGTCTGACGGTAAAAAATTAAAAGCTACCCGGACAAATACAAAAAACAAAACAAAACAAAAAAAGAAAGAAAAGGTTATCATATTTATATCAGTCAAATCTGAATGTAAAGCAAAATGAATTAAATAAGGCAATGGAGGGAATTTTGTAGTGGTAAACATTATGATCTACAATGAAGAATATGTATGCAACAATTAACATAGCATTACATAAATCCTAAGTTTAAAACTACCAGAACTGCATGGGGAAATGGAAACACAATAGCAATAAGGCACATGACCAACTTATCAAAAAACAAATAAGGATATGAAAAACCTCAGTCCATGAAACAATGACAAAAGTTGACCATCAATTTTGCTACAAAGAAAATCACCATAAATTCCCAAACATAGAAAGAGCACAGAGAACATTCTTTGATCAGATTGTAATAAAATAAGAAATTAATCACAAAACAACAAAAGAAACACTAGTACAATAAGTCCCATAGTCTGAAAATCAATATAAAACTCAGATAAATGGAGAAATCAAAACCCACATTAAAGAATCTCTTTTTAAATACAATTAATAAACCCATATGCACATGAAGGATAGGATAATTCTAAAGTATTTAGGGAAAAATTGTCTTAAAAATTATGTTGTTAAACAAATTAAAATGAACCAATGAATGATGTAGCCAATTCAAGAAATTTCAAAAATAATATAAACAGAAAAAAGTGATTAATAATAAATGAGAAATTAATAGAATACTTGAAAATGGGAAAATGAACAAGTCGAAGCTCTGGTTATTTCCAAAAATAAGACAAACTAGTAGTTAACATGTTCAAAAGTTAGATTAAAATGCATAACATAAATAAAAATGGTGGGGCGCCCGGGTGGCTCAGTTGGTTGAGCGTCAGACTCTTGATTTTGGCTCTAGTAGTAATCCCAGGGTTGTGGGATTGAGCCCCGTTCCAGGGTCCACACTTAGCGTGGAGCCTGCTTGAGATTCTCTCTCTCTCTCTCTCTCTCTCTCTCTCTCTCTCTCTCTCCCTGCCCTTCTCCCCTGCTCGTGCTCTCTTTCTCTTTCAAAAGAAAAAAAAAAAGGAGGAAAGAAAAAAAAATGGAAATATAATCACAAACACAAAGAAATATCATTAGAGATATTATGCTTAATATATATGCTTATTATTTTATGAAAATACAATTTTAAAACTGAATTAAGTTGGTAAACAAGGAAAGTAGAAACTACTAAAACTGGACCCCATAAAAAAAGAAAATCTCAAAGACCAGTTATACAAAATAGAGGAAATTGTCAAAAAGTTATGCGTTACTTCACACCCCTCTCATCCACAAAATATTATTAGGTCCAGACATTTAAGAAACAGATATCCCCAAAGATATGAAAACTGTTTTTGGAATATGGAAAAAGATGGAAAACCTCCAAAATCTTTTAATAAAGTCAACATAATACTTATAACCTGATAAAGAAACATCTGAGTAATCTTTAAAGATCTAAATTATCTGGGGCGCCTCGGTGGCTCAGTCAGTTGAGCGTCCGACTTCGGCTCAGGTCATGATCTCACAGCTTGTGAGTTCGAGCTCCACGACAGGCTCTGTGCCTTCAGCTCAGAGCCTGGAGCCTGCTTCAACTTCTGTGCCTCCCTGTCTCTCTGCCCCAACCCAGTCACATTCTGTCTCTGTCTCTCTCAAAAATAAATAAACATTAAAAATTTTTTTTCATAAAAAAAGATCTAAATAATCTAATAGTTATTAAATGAAAATAGTATTTACAAGTCTTCCATAGAATTTCCCATAAGGAAAAATTTCAGTTTCAAATAGTTCCACTGGCATGTTCTACCAACTATTCAAGAAGCACATGATAGACATCTAATAAAAACATGTGTAGAGAATGAGAAAGAGAACATTTTCCAAATTGTGAGATTAGCATATCCTTTACACAAAACCCCCAAACAGTACAGGAAATATGTATTTTAGATCAACCTCAGTCATGAATTCAAGTGTATAACCTTAAACCATTTAAAAATAGCAACGTGTCTTTCTCTGTGTAAGCAACGTCTTGCTCTGTGTGTATAGGAAACACCCCTACCCTCCATCATCACGCTTGTCCAAAGTTCGCGTTAGACTGCTTCACTTTTATGAAAGATCTACATCAATGCTTGTTTGCCCTAAATGAGCAAAGTCGAAAGAGGACTTTATGCTTTTTCTAAAAAAGGTAAAGAGTGAAAATAGCCTTCAGCCTTTGGTTTGCAGCAAGCTATTGTAGGGAGAACACCTGAGCAGCTGAGAGTGCCCCACCAATCTCCTTTCCTGGGAACTATACTCAGCATCTCAACATCAAGCTGAAATAGCTTTCAACTAGGTCTGTGGGCATCTGTGCTTTATCTTGATTTATTTTTTGCATGCTTTAGCAAGATGTGCAGAAAAGCCTAATACAGGTTATTTTGGTGGTCTAGGAACGCTAAACATTTTTCCATATAAATTACTTATAATTGCTTCTTTGATGTACACCATTTTGGCTTATGAAGGTTTCATAGGAATTCTCTACTTTCAGATAGCAGGGGAAACCTATATACACATATACATGCAATTGACCCTTTAACAATTTGGGGGTTAGGGGCATCAAACACTGTGCAGTCAAAACTCTGTGTATAATGTTTGACTCCTAAAAATTTAAGTACTAATAGCTGACTGTTGACTACATAAACAAGTGATATTGATAACATAAACAACACATTTTGTATGTTATATATATTATATAATGTATTATAACAATAAAATGAACTAGAAATAAGAAAGTGTTATTAAGAAAATCACAAGAAAGAAAATACATTTACAGTACTAGACGTATTTATTGAAACAGTTCAACTGTAAGTGAACCTGCACAGTTTAAACCCATGTTGTTCAAGAACCAACTGTATTTAAAGCATCACTGACAAGTCAGGTTCATCCAAGGAATGCAAAGTTGGTTTAATGTCAGAAAATTGATATAATTCACATGCTAATAGATGATCATATCATCACATGCAAAAAATATGTTTGTTAAATTCAAACATAAAATGATTTTTAAAAAGAAGAAGAAAGAAAGAGCTCTTAGTAAACCAGGAATGGGGAAATACTTTCTTAGCCAACCTGTAGCCAACACCATAAATAATGGAGACACATTGAAAACATTTCTTTTAAGATCAAGAGTAAAAGCAAGGATACCTTGTATCAATCCTTTTCTTCAACATTCCCTTCTAGTTACCTCAGACAATGCAGAAAAAGATATTAACAAATACCCAGATTAGAAAGGATGATGTGATAGACAGCCTGATAGTCTATGAGACCATGCAATATCTCGTCCTGGGTCGACTCTGACTTCATTTCTCTGTGTTCTGCCCAACCTTGCTGCTCTCTTGCCGTCTCTCAAAGAAACCAATCAAGCTCCCGCCTCAGAGCATTTGCACTTGCTGTTCTCTCTGCTTACAGCACTCCTCCAAAGTTCTCTGTGTGACTCCTTCCTTCATATCCTTGCAGAAGAGTCTATTTCTCAGGTTGGCCTTCTATGACCACCCTATTTAAAAATTAAACCCTTCTCTCTTCCTCTTCCTTCTAGCATTCCTCTTCTTTCTTAATTTCTCCAAAGCACTTCTTACCATCTAACAGCTGTATGTTTTGTTTATTGTCTGTCTCTCCCTAACAGAACATAAACTCTACTTCAGCAGGGATTTATCTTTTCTTTTTCACTCACTATTGAATCCCCTGGGTCTTGAAGGGTGTCTGGAACATGGAGGCATTTAATCCATATTTATTAAATAAATGAGTAAAATCTATCTGGAAGAGTCTGAAGATTCTATTATTAGAATGAGTAAGAATTTAGAAAAGTTGCTTAAAACAAAATTAATATGGAAAGTTACTTGAATCACTCTATAAAACAAATCAGCTAGAAAATAGAATTTGAGGGGCCCCTGGGTGGCTCAGTTGGTTGAGCATCTGGCTTCGGCTCAGGTCATGATCTCACAGTTTGTGAGTTCTAGTCCTGAGTCGGGGTCTGTGCTGACAGCTCAGAGCCTGGAGCCTGCTTCGGATTCTGTGTCTCCCTCTCTCTCTGCTCCTTCCCCGACTCATGCTCGCTCTCTCTCGCTCTCTCTCTCAAAAATAAATAAACATTAAAAAAATTAAAAAATAGAATTTGAAAAAAGTATTTTTTATAAAAGTAACAATAAATTTTAGGGCTTTTAAGGTAAAAACTGTAAACTATTGTTAAAGGCATAGAAGATAGAAATAAATGGATTAATATATCCTTGGAATGAAACTCAATATGATAGATTTCACATTCCCCCAAACTGATCTTCAGATTTGAAGCAATTCCGGTAAAAAAATTCCAATAGGATTCTTTTCAAAGAAATATGATAAGGTGGTTTTAAAATATAAATGGAAAACAAAAGGGCTATGAATAACCATTCCTAACCAACAAGAAGAAGACTGAGGAGTTTCCTTATCAAAAACCACTATACAACTATTGTAATTAAGACAGTATGATATCAGTTAAATAAAGGAGAGGCAAATAGAAAAATAGAACTGAGGAGAGCTCACATTTATGTAGAAAACAGATTTATGATGTAGTGGCTAAGGTAGATTAGCGAACAAAGGATGTAATTAATTTTAATGTAGTTGAATCTATCAATATTTTTCTGATAATATTTGTACTTCTGGTTTCTAGGTAAAGAAATCCTTTAAGATTGTAATAACAAATAATCCTAAATTATTTTCTAAAAGTTTTATAGTTTTCCTTATATTTATATCTTCAGTCTATTTGAAACAGATTTTGTACATGATATAAGGGATCCATTTTTAATTTGTTTATTTATTTATTTTTTTGCCTCACTGATTTGCAATGCCCATTCGGTCATGATTAAAGTTTCCACATATATGTGGGTCTGTTCCCTGGACTCTCTATTCTGGTTTATGTAAATATGAATGACAATGGACCTACAGGGTTTTACACTAAGTGAAATAAGTCAGAGAAAGACAAATACTATATGGTTCACTTATATGTGTAACCTAAAAAACAAAACAAATAAAATAGAAATAGACTTATAAATACGGAGAACAAACTGGTGGTTGCCAGAGGGGGGTAGGATGAGAGAATGTGCAAAATAGGTGAATAGAGGTATTCACCCGTTGCTGGAGAGAATGTAAACTAATAAAACTATTTTTAGAATAGTTTGGCATTGCCTAGTAAATTTGAACTTTCTGACCCATCAATTCAATTCCAAGATACATTCTTCAGAAGAACCCTTGCACATGTATCCCAAGAGGCATATACAAGAATGTTCACATCAGCATTGTTTATTAACTAAAAACCTGGAAATAAACCAAATATCTGTCCCCAATAGCCTGGCTAAATATGTTATATTCGTATCATAGAAGATACACAGCAGCCGTGAAAGGGAATCATCTCCATTTACATGAAGCAACATAGAGAAATCTCAAAAATGCATAATGAGTGAAAGAAGTCACCAAAGAATATATAAAGTATGAAGAATAGATTATTTAGGGATAGGTACAGAAGTGATAAAACTATAAAGAAAAGAAAGGGGATAATTAATTTTTAAATGCAGAATGATGGTTCTCTTTGGGTTTGGGATGAGAGGGAGATGAGATCAAGGGGTTTTTAACCTCCCTGGTGAGAACATGGATTTTTTTTTAATTATTTATTCTTTAAACTGTACTTATAAATTATGATTTTTCATATATATGTAATATGTTTTACAATAACAGCACTTTAAAAAGAAATGACTACGGACATCTGGGTGGCTCGGTTGGTTAGGCGTCCAACTCTTGATTTTGGCTTGGGTCGTGATTTCACGGTTCGTGAGTTTGAGCCCCACATCGGGCTCTGTGCTGACGGTGTGGAGCCTGCTTGGGATTCTCTCTCCCTTTCTCTCTTTCCCTCCCATTTGCTCTCTTCCTCACTCTCTCTCAAAATAAATAAAATAAACTTAAAAAAATAAAAAAGGAAATGACTATAATACAATATGATGGATGTTACCTAAGAATTATTTTTTACAAGGTAGCATGGAAGGAGCTTAGAATAATTGAACAGTTACTATAAAAGAAAATCAAGGTCTGCAGTGGGCATGTTCAGCCAGGAACCAGGGCAAAGGGAGTTGGATGGCTTTGTGGTCAGTGCCAGGACACCCAGAAGGCCAATGA
Source organism: Panthera uncia (assembly GCF_023721935.1). Classification (NCBI taxonomy): domain Eukaryota; kingdom Metazoa; phylum Chordata; class Mammalia; order Carnivora; family Felidae; genus Panthera; species Panthera uncia. The sequence goes on along the minus strand of NC_064812.1, from coordinate 52,756,370 downwards.
CCCTCTGTACTCAGAGAACAACAGACTGGACAATCAGAGGACAAAACAACCCAGGTAGTCCTAATGATGCTCTGACAATTTTATTACCTAATTCTTGTGTGTGTGGCCTTCATTAGGACAATCATTTATCCTTCTAAGTGCACTCATTATTAAACTATCACTTTCCTTATTTTAACATAATTTTAAAACAAGCAAAAAGTCTCATGTTTGCAGAATCATTTCCATTGGTTACATTTTTGGTTGATGGCTTTAGAGCAAGCTACCTTAAACTTTTCCATAAAATATCTCCAAAGTATAAATTAGTTCTTTCTCCACAAACTGTGGAGAATCTTGATCTTTTTTGTTAACACAAAGTTACTTCCTCATCATCCCTAAATTTAGTCATCGATTTGTGGTCTCAGCTTGGTTTAGTCCTTGCAGTAAGTAACTTCAGCTGCTACCCATTCCTTGAGATTACAGCAAATCTTGTTTGGTCTGTATCAGAATATTTGATTGAAAGAGTCCCTTCTCAAATTAAAAAAAAAAAAGTTAAAAAAAATCTCCATTGTTTTTCTCTCTCCAGGGACAGGTTAAATTTGGTAGTGGGTTAGATTTTTTGCAAATAATCTGTGTGCCTCAACACTATCAGTGAAGAAATGCACTTAGTGCTGCTCTTACTAGTTTTTCCAGGTCAGCTTCTCCAGCATTCTCTAGTGCCTTGCCCTCAAGAAGACCATACGACGTGGTAGTTCTGTCTCCTTCTGTCCTAGCGTCCTGTCACTCTCAACCAAATCATTTGGTACAAGGCTGTAAATCTGGCTTCACTCAGCTTCCACCCACTGTCTGCGGGAAGAGCCCCATTGTATTGGACCACATTTCTGAACCATGAGTTCTAATGACACTGCAGCCATCCTGGTGAGCAACAGCTTCAGGCGGTTGTTGATGTTTTCTCCATTTCACTCCAAAGCTGGCTACAGAGGCTGTGTACTGCCAGCTCCTTAGAGCTCCTTTTTTCTGAATTTACTTAGTCCTAGCCTCTTTTCGGGAACTCTTTTGGGATACAATGGGCAGAGTAAACAACAAGGAATGGAACTAAGCCCACATTCTGATTCTGAGAAAACCCCTCCCCTGTGGCAAGAGTTCAAGCATGGGGGTGGGGTAGAGAGGAGAGAGAAAGAAGCAAATTGTTCCACCAGCTCTCCGCAATGTTGAAGAAAATTAGATATTAGCAGAAATAGAGATTCCTTTAGCACATTTGGTCCACATAAACACACACTTCTTTTTCAGTTGAAGATTCAGGCTATTTCTTCAAGGCAGATTAACTGATGTGTTTACTGAATCTCCAGCATCCATACTTAGCCACTTACAATATAGTCTTTGTAACATGGGCATCATCACTCTCCCAGGGAAATCTGTAAGGAAAGTTTGAATTGATCAAGTGATAAAGATCCACTCTGAAAAAGGACAACTTCTCATGATTTCCTTCACTGGATGCTGAAAACATGAATAGGTGATTTTAGTCTCTGGAGCTATTGGCAAATAGCCTATGTTGGAAGAATTTAAGGAATAATCTATGCATGGTTAGCAGAAGTCACATAATGCTGCTGGTAGAAATACACTAAAAAAAGGTCTCTGATATTGTGTTGCTAGGAATCCTATCAAAAATTATTCTGAACGAATGTGATGAGAAAAATGTAAACCAGACATGAAAAACAAAGTCATTCCATTGGTAGGTCCTATAAGAAATCTAGAGAAGTCTAAATAAAATCAGGCAATGAATGCAATGAAAAATGAAATTTATCCAATTCGTAAGAAACAAGCCACAAACTTCCACGTACAAATCTTAGAATATGGAAGTCAGTGCCCAGCTTTCTTAAAGCTAAGTTTTTAAGCTATTAAAATAATAAAATACTGGTTTATTAACTTATATTCTATTAAATCAAAAAAACAAAATTATTTACCATTTACCTTAAATGAGCAAAACCAATATCACAATTATTAGCACATGGTAGTATATGGAATACCTTAAAGATTCTTGTTTTTCTTTTAAATGTTTATTTATTTTTGAGAGAGAGAGAGTGCATGGAAGGGCAGAGAGAGAGAGGGAAAAAGAATATCTCAAGCTGGCCCTGTAGAGAACCCAACGTGGGGTTCGATCTCACGAACCATGAGATCATGACTGGAGCTGAAATCAAGAGTTGGATATTCAACTGACGAAGCCCCCCAGGCACCCCAAAGATTTCTGTTTTAAAGGGTTCTTAATTTTCTTTTCGTTTAATTTTCTTGAAAATTTTTATTTGGGGGAAAATATAAGTCAGGAAATGCTTAGGAGACATTTACTGAGTGGCACTATATTCTCCTAGTCAAATGAAATAATTCAAAGAGAAACTCATAGGTTTCACTGCTAGATTAGACAGTGAGGTTAAGGGGGCAGGAAAAGGGGATAGAAAGGAATGGATGTGGTTTGGAAAGAGAGGGGACAGTGGGAAGGATGGGCTTGGAGATGCAAATTTTAGGAATCGATTATCATTTTCGAAGGTTATTTAAACTCATAAGAAGCTGATCAAGAACTGTATGAGCCCCCTGTACAATTATATTACCAGTTCTTTCCCAAACTTCCCTTCTCCTTTGATAAATTATGGTATGCATGGTCTTTTTACATTTTACTATTTTTGAACAATAACAAAAAACACTGGGGGTGTGGTTTGATTCTGCAGCTGCAGGAGTATTGTTCTCACCCACTTGATGTGATGATGGAGACTGAGTTCAACTGCCGTGATGATGATGACATCTGGCAGGCAGCTTTAGAGAGATCTCTGGGGTATGCGTGACACAGGACATGTTTTTCTGAGCCAAAGGGAAGCGAGTCAAGGTTTTGTTACCTCACCTTTTGAAAAATAGCCTTTAGTGGATACAGAGAGTGACTCGAGCTAAAAGAATGTATTCTGAAAGAGCTATGGGCTGTTTTATTACAAGCCACAGAGTAGAGGCAGGGCAGTCAATACAGGGAAACAGACAACCTGACTTGAGGCATTGCTGTTAAAAAAAAAACCCAAATGAAACGGAAATACTTTCTGGTGTCGCTGTAAGATGCGACAGATGAAGGAAATCTTAAAAGTGCTTAATAAGGTGTAGGAGCTTGAGGATTTTTGTACACTTGGGAAAGCAATGTTGATCAAAATGGTAGGAAAAGAAGGACCCCAAACTTCTTCCATGTTTCCTACATTTATTTCTGGCACTTGAATGGAAATCAGCCAATCCACAGTTATAACCCCCTTTGAGTTGAGACACTCCAGATAGAGTGGGCAGGAGCAAGAGCCCCCCTCACACATGGGACTGCTAAATGGATTTTTAAATGCCAGAAATCTCATCTTCCCCAATATTAGTGTTAATAATTAATTGGATAGGTTCATCATCTCTGTACAGCCATTTGATCCACTCTAATCAGTTTATCACAAGAGAGTACTGTCTAGGAGTAAACAGGTCATGATCAAGGCCTGTTGTAGGGGGGTAGGCCCTGGACCGAAGGGTGATCTCAATGCATGCCTGGGAAGAGAACAGTAGATCCAGAGGGGAGTGGGGTGGGGTGGGGGTAATCCTTGAGTGCTACCAGAATTGTTTTGCATAGTTCCCGTTCTTCCGCTGCTCTTTAGTAAATGTAGAGTTTTAGAATTCTGTATTATTCCAGTCCTTTTTTTGGGGGGTGGGGTGGGGGTTATAGACATTGATTTTTCTTTTTTAAAAAATTTATTAAACTATAATTGACAGGCAATGTTACATTAGTTTCAGATGTACAACGTAGTGATTCAAGATCTCTACACATTATACTTTGCTCACTAGTGAAGCCACCATCTGTTCCCACACAAAGCTATTACATTATCATTGATTATATTCCTTATGCTGTGACTTTTATTCTCATGACTTGTTCATACCATAACTGGAAGCCTGTATCTCCCACCCCCTTTCACCCATTTTGCCCATCCCCCAGCCACCTCCCTTCTGGCAACCATCAGCTTGTTCTCTGTAAGTATAGTTCTAATTCTGCTTTTTGTTGGTTTATTCATTTGTTTTTTTCAGACTCCACGATAGGAGTAAAATCATATGGCATTTGTCTTTCTCACTCCGACTTATTTCACTTAGATAAGACCCCCCTAGGTCCATCCATGCTGTTGTAAATGGCATGATTTCATTCTTTTTTATGGCTGCATAACATTCCATTATATCTATATCTATACCTGTATCTGTATGTATAGATATGTATCACAGCTTCCTTATCCATTCATCTATTGATGGACACAGGTTGTTCCATATCTTGGCTACTGTAAATAATGCTGCAATGAACATAGGGGTGCATATAGTTTTTCAAATTAGTGTTTCCATTTTCTTTGGGCAGATACCCACCAGTGGAATTATTGAGTCATATTGTTTTTCTATTTTTAATTTTTTGAGAAACTTCCTACTGTTTTCCACAGTGGCTATACCAATTTACATTCCCACCAACAGTGTAAAAGTGTTCCTTTTTCTCCACATCCTCAGCAACACTTGTTATTTTCTACCTCTTTTATTTTAGCCACTCTGACAAGCATAATGTGATATCTGATTCTGGCTTTTATTTGCATGTCCCTGATGGTTAGTGATATTGAACATCTTTTCATATGTCTATTTGCTTTCTGTATGTCTTCTTTGAGAAAAATGTCCGTTCAGGTCCTCTGCCCATTTTTAATCAGATTATTTGCATGTTTCGTGTGGAGTTGTATAGGTTTTTTGTATATTTTGGATAATAACCCCTTATCTAATACATCACTTGCAAATATCCCATTCCGTAGGTTGTCTTTTAAATTTGTTAATGGCTTCCTTCGCTTTATTTTTATGTAGTCTCAAGAGTTTATTTTTGTTTTTGATTCCCGTGTCTTAGGAGACATATCTACAAAAATGTTGCAAAGGCTGATGTTGGAGAAATTATTGCCTGTATTCTCTTTTTTTATGGTTTCAGGTCTCACATTTAGGTCTTTAATCCATTTTCAGTTTATTTTTGTGGAAGGTGTTAGAAAGGGGTGCAGTTTCATTCTTTTGCAGACAACTGTCTAGTTTTCCTAGGAACATTTATTGAAAAGACTACATTTTTCCCATGTATCTTCATTCCTCCTTTGTCAAAGATTAACTGACTATATACTTGTGGCTTTATTTCTGGACACTCTGTTCCGTTCTGTTGACCTATGTGTCTATTTTTGTGCTAGTACCATACTGTTTGGATTACCACAGCTTTGTAGTATATCTTGAAATCTGAAATTGTGATACCCTTAGCTTTGTTTTTCTTTCTTAAGATTGCTGTGACTATTTAGGGTCTTTTGTTGTTCCATACAATTTTAGAATTACTTGTTCTGTTGCAAAACAAAAAATGCTATTGGCATTTTGATAAGCATTACGCTGAATTTGTACGTTGCTTTCAGTAGTATGGACATTTTAACAATATTAATTCTTCTAATCCATGAGCATGGAATATTGTTCCCTTTATGTCCTCTTTAATTTCTTTCATCATTGTTTTATAGTTTTCAGAGTAGAGGTCTTTCACCTCTTTGGTTAACTTTATTCCTAGTTATTTTGGGGGGCACAACTGTAAATGGAGTTGTTTTCTTAATTTCTTTATGCTGCTTCATTATTAGCATATATAAACATTACCATATATTACTCCAGTCTTAGAAAAAGTAATTTCTCATCAAGTTTTATTCCTGGGAAATGAAATCCAGGCACTATCAGGGAGGATAGTAAAGAAATCACAGTGCTATTTTAGCTCCTAAAAAAGCATTCCTGAGCTTGAGGTTCTGTTCAGATAAGAAGTGGCCAAGAGCCAGTTCATTGGTTCTATGCTAGAAACCCCCAGGTCATGGAAAGACTCCAGAAATGACAGTTTCTTCTGGTACATTACCAAGTATGGGCTCCACCCTCTTTCTGTTAAAATGGTTTAGTTACTGGGGGGGGGGGGGGGGAAGAACAAAAAAAGGTAAGGTGAGAAGCATTTTCTTGCCTTCTCCCTAGGCCTTAAATGTGCACCTAAAGTGGAGCCAGGGTGTGAAAGTCCCACAGGTGGAAGCATTACAGTGGACCTCAATGGTGAAGAAATAAACAGGTGCATAGGTGAGGTACTGAAATGGTATTGAGAATGTTATGAGGATAAGAATATATATGTGTGGGGGCGCCTAGGTGGCTCAGTTGGTTAAGTGGCTGACTTCGGCTCAGGTCATGATCTCGCGGTCCATGAGTTCAAGCCCCACGTCAGGCTCTGTGCTGACAGCTCAGAGCCTGGAGCCCGTTTCAGATTCTGTGTCTCCCTCTCTCTGACCCTCCCCCGTTCATGCTCTGCTTCTCTCTGTCTCAAAAATAAATAAACGTTAAAAAAAAATTAAAAAAAAAAAGAATATATATGTGTGTATACACACACACACACACACATGCGCACATACACGTATATATATATATATATATATATACACATACATACACGTGTATATATATATATATACATACATACACGTATATATATATATATATATATACAC